>NC_063052.1:37470388-37652355 GCF_018812025.1 Megalobrama amblycephala | reverse complement strand
CAGCCACGACAGGTCAGGTGTGTCGGGAAGCCAAGGCGGGTCCGGTGGCTCGGGCAGCCACGACAGGTCAGGTGTGTCGGGAAGCCAAGGCGGGTCCGGTGGCTCAGGCAGCCACGGCAGGTCAGGTGGCTTGGGCAGCCACAGCAGGTCAGGTGGCTCGGGCGGCCCTGGCAATTCAGGGGCCATTGTTGACCGTTGCAGTTCGGAGTCCATAGACGGCCCTAGCGGGTCTGTAAACCCACCCACAGGTACCCCACCCACAATTTCCCCAGCCACCAGTTCCCCACCCACAGGTATATGGCCCCCCCAAAAATTGTCTTAGGGGATTTAATGGTGAAAGTGGCGGCTCGTGGGCTAGGAGCTTGCTGGCGTCGGCAAGGCAAGGGACTTGGGTGGTGCCGGCAGGGCAAGGAGCTTGGTTGGCGCCGGCAGGGGAAGGCGCTTGGGCGGTGCCGGCAGGGCAAGGAGCTTGGGCTCTGGAGCGGACTCAATGGCTGGAACAACCCCTATGTTCACAGACACTGAAGGGGCGGCCATCTTGCCCGTGGGCACTGGCGAAGCGGCCGTCTTGTCTATAGCATCCAGAGAGTCTGAGTGCGTAGCAACCGGCGAACTTGAGTGCGTTGCAGCCGGCGAACTTGAGTGCGTTGCAGCCGGCGAACTTGAGTGCGTTGCTGCCGGAGAATTTGAGTGCGTTGCCGCCGGAGAGCTTGAGTGCGTTGCCGCCGGAGAATTTGAGTGCGTTGCCGCCGGAGAATTTGAGTGCGTTGCTGCCGGAGAGCTTGCGTGCGACGCGGCCGGCGGGCTAGAGTGTGAAGCGGCTGGTGGGGGCTTAGGAATGCCAGCTGCTCGTGCTGAAGTCAACGGTGGATCAGCCACACTGGAACGCAACCCTCTCCGCTCTCGGACAGATCCAGAGACGTGACTCTAGAAGATCAGCGGAAACGTGACGTGGCTCTGGGCGATCAGCGGAGACTCGACTTGGTTCAGGATAATCAGTGCTGACTTGACTTGGTGTTGTTATTATGGTGGCCACCATTTTGTGAGTGACTCTGGCGTGGCAGCCATTACATGACCAGACGAGGTGTCGCATTCCTCCACAACACCCACAGTAAACAGAGAGCCAACAGTCAATAAAGCATAATCCAGAAACTGACTTAGAGATGAATGGGGTCCCTCATGAATGAGTTGTGATTTGAGTGGCTGATTAATGCCCTCACAGAAAAAGTCTATCAGCGCACAGTCCGGCAAGTCTGAATAATAAACAATGTCTAAATATTCCACAACATATTCCTCCAGTGATTGTGAGCCCTGCTTGAGCCCTAATAACAATAATGCAAAGTTCCTACCAGACCAGTGTTCATCAGAAAAGCTGCTGAATCGTTGTTTTGGCGAGGTCTTCTGTAATGAGACGGGACTCAGGCAGAGATCCATTTGCAAGCTTTATTTAAAGTTAGCGTGGCCGTACAGGCAGGGTCTAGGCAGGGGCAAACAGGTATGGCAGAGAGCAGGCAGAATTGTGGTCAGGATACAGACAGTAGATCAGGGCAGGCAGATATCGTTCACAGTCCAGATAACAAGAAACAGTCCAAAGGCAGAAGGCAGAGAATCATGGGTCTAGTTCTCCAGTATTAAGCCAAGTCTCCGTCTTTTTTCTTGACAAGACTTGAAGAGGGAAAAAACAATGGCAGAATCGTCACCAACATCAACAAAAGAAAGACGGAGATAGAGTATAACTGAACCTCCATGTAAGTCAGTAACCAGATGAATGATTTTCACTCTTCTCATACGATAATATTTTGAAATATATAGTTCAGAAATGTGCATTAATGTATAAAATCATTTTATCTCAAATCAGTATTTTTTTATTCATCCATCCATTATCTATTTATTTATTTGTTTGTTTTGTTTCTTTGTTTATTCTTAAATTCAGTGTTTGTTTCAAGTATGTCCAAACTTTAGACTATAGTGTAGTAGACTACAGTGACTGTGTTGACTATACTGATGGTCATTCATTCTCAACATTTCTCTCTCCAGTGATGTCATCCTCCAGCGGTCCACTGACGGAGGAGCTTCAGTGCTCTATATGTCTGGACGTGTTCACTGATCCAGTCAGCACTCCATGTGGACACAACTTCTGCAAAACCTGTCTGAATAAGTGCTGGGACAACAGCCAGACCTGCAACTGTCCATATTGTAAAGAAACATTCAAGATCAGACCTGATCTCAAGATTAATACCACACTCAGAGAAGTTGTAGATCACTATAAAAAGAAAAGTCCTGAGAAAAAACCTGAAGTTTTGTGTGACGTCTGTAACGAATGTAGTGGTTCGTACAGTTATTAATCAATTTATGGATGAAATATGAATCTAATAATTCATAAGGTTATGAATAAATTATGATTCATATATCGACCCAACGGGGAATTAAACATATATTGTGAATCAATTACAACGAATTATAATCAATTACGTATATGATTAGTTCTGGTTTAGTAATTATTTAGAGAAACTGTTCGTTTGTCCAGCAAACTAAGTCCCTCACAGAATATTATAAACAGAGTTATTTTCTGGCCATGAAAATAACTAAAGCATAAAGCGATCGAAAAACGTTAAAGTGACTTGGTTTTCAGCTGAAAGAACAAACAGAACAATCGAGCGTGAATAACGTTTTAATAAATGCAAACTACGAATACAGAGGTTATACATCTAAATATATATACAAGAATACACACTATGTACAAGAGTGGAAGTAGAGAAGGAAAGAGAGAAGGCAAGTAGCAAACTCACACCAGTCCTAGGCCAGCACGGAAAATCAGTTTCATCATCTAAGATTGAGAAACGGCAGTATACTTGCATTGGTTGCGTGTGTCGAATTTCAGGTTAGCGCTGGTGCAGTTCGTTGGCTTCCTCCGTTCCGCGGGGAAGGTTCGAACTGAGGACTTGAGAGTGAGTTTCGCTGGAAGATGGCGGTCCCGAAGCTGAGCGCGATGGCAGCGCGTGGTCACCGGAGATGTCCGGGAAAAACGTGCACGAGAGGCTCGTGAGACAATCGGGGAGAGCCGGGAGAGAGAGCCGGAATTGTGCGTCTTTGCTTTTATGACAGATAAGCCGACACACCTCCTTGAGGTGGGGTAGCCAATAACATGGGTGCAAAGTTGGCGGGAAAGCTTTTCCTTTGCTTGGCCTCACGACTTAATCTGCATGATTTATGACTATCAGTTCAGATCTCCAAATGGAGTGTGTTCTTCACAGTATCATTAAACACATAGAAAAATGCATTTGTCAGCGGTGTGACATATCTCAGTAAATAGCTCGTGTCCGGAGCTTTACGGAGAGACCAAACTCGACAGATCATAAAGGCATAGACAAGAAGTTATGGTTTACAGACAGAATTCCACTATTAAAATGCACACTAGCACAAATACACTCATTTAAACACTAGGAAACATGCATAGGCCCTAAAATATATGAAATATATATTTCAGCATAGTGGTAGTTTACAAATACAGTTCAAAATGTATGATTGTGTGTTTCTGTGTGTGTCTGTGTGTGTGTTTTTTGTGTGTCCCTGTGCGTGTGGGTGTTGGAATGTGGATCTGGTCAGTCTCTGGGGGGGGGTGCTCCTTTTGAAGTCACCAAAGAGAGGAAGTTGGACTTTACTGTTTACCATCGCTTGTCCACAAAAGTGTCAAGTGGGCTCATCTTATGGCAGACTATGCGGAGCCGAAATGGTTTTACAACCCAGTCCAGCATGCTAAAAGTGTTCTGAACATTCCCAAGTTTATTGATTATCCTGATACGTGTGCATATGCTACACGTCTGTGAGGAAAGAAAGCTGAAAGCCCTGAAGTCGTGTCTGGTGTGTCAGAGCTCTTACTGTGAAACTCACCTGGAGCCTCATTTGAGAGTGGCAGGTTTAAAGAAACACAAACTGATCAATCCTGTGAGGAATCTGGAGGACTATATATGTCAGAAACATGAGAGACCTCTGGAGCTGTTCTGTAGAGATGATCAGACGTGTGTGTGTCCGATCTGCACTTAAACAGACCACAAGAACCACAACACTGTTCCTATAGAAGAGGAGAGTGAAGAGAAGAAGGTAAAAGTTACTGACAAAACTGATTTTAAAAGGCTCATATCATGAGGAATCACATTTCTTCATTTTGTGAAACAAAAGAGTTAATGGAAACATTAAAGGTTTCCTCAGAAGACAGTAAATCTCTGTCATGATGAATGTGTGTGTGTGTTGTTCTGTGTCTATAGACTCAACTGATGAAGACACAGAAAGACACCTTTCTGCAGGTTACATCGATAGACCAGTAAGTGGTGACATGTGCTGTCTTTGAGAGAATCATCAATCTGAATTGATTTGGTTTAATACTTGTTTAAACGACAGACAGAAACAAACATTGTACTATATGTGTTGCTCAGACATGTTCAACAATTTTTGCTGCAGTTTTGTTTGAAAGTTGAACTGTTTTCCCAGGCAAAGCAAAAATAGACAAAGTAACTGTCAATATTGTGTCTATAATGTAATTTACTTAATATTAAATTAGTGTTTTGTGAATTGCTGTATAAAGGCGCTATTGCAATTGATTTTTTAAATTTTTTTAATTTTTTATAGCAGCACGTAACATCTCTCCTCAACAAGACACATGATTTGAGGAATCATTCAGTTCAGTCGATGCAGGATGAAGTTATTTTGAAAATCCTCTAAAAACACTGAAGCAGAGCAATAGTAACACTGATTCTTGTCTTATCAAACACCACTAATAACGTGTTGATTGTCCTGGTTGAGCAGAGAAACACAGAGAAGGAGAAAGCAGCACGTGTCGAGCTCTTCACTGATCTCATCCGCTCCATTGAGAGATGTCAGACTGAACTGCTGGAGATGATGGAGGAGCAGCAGAAAGCAGCAGAGAAACAGGAGGAAGAGCTCATTGAAGAGCTGGAGCAGGAGATCACTGAGCTAAAGATGAGAAACACTGAGCTGGAGCAGCTCTCACACACTGAAGATCACCTCCACCTCCTACAGGTCAGTCAACATCTCTCTGATCAATGATAATGCAGTATATGACACCATAACACTCCCCATGCTGAAGGATTTCTCCTCTCTCCTGCTGTAGATTCACTCATCCCTGTGCAGCTCTAGAAACACCAGGAACTGGTCTGAGATCAGTGTGAAGACTGATGAGAGTCTGGAGACTCTGAGGAGAGCTCTGACTCAACTGCAGGACACTCTACAGGAGAAACTAACACAAACTGGTATGACAAAATCAAATACACTGTACAGATACATATATTTATCATATTCTCAGTGTAAAAACATTGTGGAGTAAAGAGGACACGGACCATATGCAGACAGACTTCAGCTTTTCAGGTTTCAAATTTTGTATGTTTTATTATGAAATTCAAACAATAAATGCAGTTTTGGTGCTCTTAAAATGGTGACATATTGCTGTAGTTCAAGCGGCATGTGAACCGATCTTCTCTTCCTCTTTACTGCTAGTTATTTTGCAGCACAAAATAAACATGAATGAACATCAGATGTTGAAAGAACCAGTACAACAAATGTATCATGTCTCGTGTAATCGCTCCATCAGTGTTTCAACAGTTTCAAAAAAACACTATATTACATAAATTATATTTTTACTCTAATACCAGTAAAATATTTTATTATAACTTCATTATTATAAAAATGTCCTGAAATGTAATTGTATACAAATCAGTTGTTAATTAACCTACAATAATAATGTAACGTCACCAGCTCGTCACCTGTATAACGTTAGTTCACAACATTTGATGAGAAAGATTTTTTTTCCTTTAGAAAAAATATATTCATGTATATATCCAAATGAATTGATATTAAATCAAGATTGAAATCAAATCTTGAAATTTGTGTCAATATCACTCCCTCCCCCCAATTCTCACTCAAAAGTTGTCTGCCCTGTTTTTATAAAAAGAATCAGGAATGAAGAATGAGTCTGATTCAAGCTGAAATAAGTCAAGTATGAGATCACGTCTGTAAAAACAGTGAAAAACAATAAATGAGAGAGACGAGAGTTAGAAGTTACTCAAGTGTTCCTCTGTGTTTTCTGAGCATAAACATTGTATTTCAGAGTCATTAAGACACTTTAAATCACAGTATTCATAAATGCATTGAAATAAATATTACTACATGTAAATACTTAAATCAAATCACAATAAATAAGTAAATAAAGAAAGAAAGAAGACCTGTAACAATATGTAACATTACACAAATGCTCCAATTCTTTCACACCACTGGCTGAACTCAGATAAGTGAAACTCTAATGGACTTGATTATCCATTTCATTAATAATTTTAAGAAGGTTATGTCATAACCATCTTAAAATTATTAATGAAATAGATAATCAACTGAAAAAAATTAGTTAGACATGACAATTAGTTGGACTTGTAAATTACAGTTTCGTATATTTACAGTTTCGTATGTTTCGTAAGTTTAATGAATTTAAATAACCTTTACAATAAATGAGAGACGACAGTTGGGAAATTATATGAAATTATATGAATTAAAGTAAAGTAAATGAATCTATGAATGTACCTCTGAAGGGAACTGACTGACTTAATAAAAGTTTTGATGGCATTTTCTTTTCATCTTCCCTCCGTAACGCACAGTGTTTATAAGCAGCGCTGCTAATTGTTGAGGTTACTGGGGTCACAGCTCTATTTCTGCTGTTCCATAAGCGCCACCTACTGACAGAGAGTGGATTTCCATTAGCTTGGCTGTGGTTTTTGTTTGTTTGTGAAAGTCATGACCACATTTTTATGCGCTGTTGTAAATTTTTACCTAATGTTCACACCAAAATTACACCCCTGAATAATTGACTTTTGCCACTAATGTCAAAGCAAATTTTTAAAAAATTTAATAGTACACCACTTACTTTTTTAGGACTACACCGCTGGATACCAAGAAGTATCGCGATACCATGCAGTATACAAAATGAACCAAAACTTTATAAAAACATGAAAACAGACCAGATTTTTCTCTGAATACATTAATGAGAATGAATAACAGGCTTTTATTACCAATCAAATGAATCACTGTAAACAAAATTCATCTTAGCACTGCACAGAAGCTGTATGAACTGACATTACGATGTAGCATTTATGCATTTACACTTCAATTACAATTGCATAAATAATGATATGATATTAATGTTTCAAATATAAAAATTTGAATATAGAAATAAAAATGTTGGCGGAAAAAAAAGATAGAATAGACCTACTTTTAGATGGGAGACTAAAGTTGCCAGTAGGTGGCAGCAAGTGTTAATGATTAAGTCAATAAATCATTTAACCGATTCGTTCAAAACGGCTGATTCATTCAGGAACGAAGCAAATGACTGTCTTAATGAATGGATTAGTGAGTCAGTGACTCGCCCAATTTGTTCAAAAACTCATTTAGAAACAAAACAAAAACAGCGCTCTTGCTCGTGTCACGAACTATCAGGAGCATTTTTGCCAGCCTATCTTGAAATATCTAACCCTGACTGGAGAGCAGTATGTATATTAAAACATATAATACATTTATAATTATAAAATCACGATTGATATGATTGATAAGAACCGAGTGCAAACCCGCTATAGCTTATTGATGAATGGAATTGCATTTGTCTGAATCGTGTTCGCAAAGATGTTTCTAGAAACAAACTATTTAATCTTTTCCAGAAGTGGTCAAATGAGCAACGGAAAAACTGTGAGAATTCATTCTTATATAAAGATTTTTATGATGTTAATTAAGTGAATTTCAGACCCTTTCTCCAGATAAAATGCACTGCGAACAACAACGTGCAAGTGCAACTTGCAACTATATCTCATTGCAAAATTAACTGAAGCATCAGGAAACAATAAGGCGCTATTTCTACAGAGCATTTACTACACAGGGCACAGCAGACAGTCAACGGCAGTCTCTTGTAATGTTTTTGCAGGCACGCATGTTCAATTGAAGTGTAGCTGCCGCATATACAACATTCCTTACGGTACTGACGATACTACACTGTAAACGATTTCTGTTGTTTTCACAGTATTATTGCTGTATTATCAGAGAAAGCTTACTGTAGAAACAGTTTACAGTAAGTTGCTGTCAATTTTATAACTTTTGCAGTATTATATATTGCTGTATTTCCAGCTTTGTCTTACTGTAGAAACTATTTACAGGACAGTTGCTGTCAATTTATGCTATTCTTTGAAAAAAAACAATAGAGTGGGAAAATAATTACAGTAATCCTTATATTACTGTTAAATTGATGACAGTAATAATCCAACAGACAAGGAATTTTATTTATTAATTATATATTTATTTATAAGGAATTTTATAATACATCGTTTCATAAGGTAACCCATATATTAAGGCATTTAGCATATAGTTAAAAAAAAGTTTAATGTTTTATGTGGGTGTTTTTTAATTGCGTATCTTTATGGTTGCCAGATTTTGACACAAAACCAACTAATCTCATAGGTTACATAGCCAACAATTTTGTGGGTGGGAGGTAGTTGTAGAGATGTAGATGTCAATAGTATAGGCTAGGTAAATAGATAAAATCAATTCCCATAATATTTTTTTATTATTATTATTTTGCTTTCTATTAAACACACTAATTACATAAAGAGCGGAATCGCACGGGATATACCTGGCAACCAATCATCTAAACCGTCAGCCCGCACTCATTTTCCAATTCATTTTCTGAGCCTTTGAGGATGAGCAAGACCAACAAGAACCAGTCAGGTGAGATATACAATTTTATTCAATATCTTAAAGATGTGTATTTCTGAAAGTTTCACCCCAAATGGGAAGATATTCGTTTTAACGTTACCACTAACGTTAACGTTAAATAATCGGTGGTGAGTTTGATAGTAATTTGTAACACAAACATTCTAACGTTAACGTTAGACAGTTAACGTTAGCCAAATACTAATTATCACAAGGTTTG
Organism: Megalobrama amblycephala; assembly: GCF_018812025.1. Classification (NCBI taxonomy): domain Eukaryota; kingdom Metazoa; phylum Chordata; class Actinopteri; order Cypriniformes; family Xenocyprididae; genus Megalobrama; species Megalobrama amblycephala. The sequence continues at coordinate 37,643,381 of NC_063052.1, read as the reverse complement.
CTGTTAATGTTAGTTAATAATTTAAAGTTTAGAACAAAGTAATCGAAATGTTCTTGTTTCTGAACATTTGTGTGTAACTTACACCGTGTGCGTGTGTCCTGTCGCGATCGAGGCCTTACGCGCCTAAGCCTAAAGCTATGTTCGAAATCGACCTATTACACTAATGTTATGCACAACTTGAAGGGACAAACACAGTGTTTTTAGTCATATTATACATTTATTACGTGAGTACAACCGATGTAAGTTACACTTAAAGTGAATACACAGGCACTATACCGCGTCTCGGTATAGTCCTTCTTCAGACCAGACGTTCACAGGATTTTGCTCACTCGTTTTCATTAACTTCTTCAAGTGCACTAGTTTATTAATATCTGGATACAGCCACTGCCAATGGACTGCGGATAATTTAGTTGTATATTTGATATTGTTTGATATTCAGGATAATGGCTATTATAATCCCCGTTTTTTGTCACTTTGGGTGCTTCTCATTTCTTATTTGTGACAAATCAGGTTCTCCCTCGAAATCGGGTCTCTGTTAGGACCCCAAGAGATCTCAAATTAATTGTAATAGGTAAATAAATAAATAATAATAGGATAGATTAGCCATCTTTTTTACAAGTAATAAATGAAATGCACAGATTGAATAATTAATACTAGCATTCAATTATTTAATTTACTAAAATTATATGTCAACTTTTTTTTTTTTGCTATTTTTAAGTTGCATTTAAGTTGTTAGCTTGTCATTTCTGGTCTTTGAAATTTGTTTTCTTTTCGAATTATTTATTTTGATTTTATATATTGGAATTATTTTGTAACCTTTTTATGTTTTAACTTATCCATGTTTCTCTTTGTCTTACAGGTAAAAATCCTTGGTGAAGTCACCAGATATGGATGGGTAAGTACAGCATCTAAAGTTAAAATTGCTTGGAAATAAGATTAGAAATGCCTTTCTCTTGCAAAGTGTGTCAGTACTCTGTAGAGTCTATTCCAGAATTTGTCAGACATGCTAAGGAACACAGGAATCTTGCAAACTATAGATTCTACTTTTAAGTACTGATTTAGTAAAGAGGAAAGATTAGTCAGTGTAGTTAAAAGTATCAACAAACAAAAATCTAATTTCAATATTTTATTTGCTTTTAATGGGAAATACAAACATTACATTTAAATGTAATCAGGAGCATTTTTACATTAATTGTATCAAGAAGGAAATTCAGAAAGGGGATGCATTGTGAAACGAATATCTCTGTGTAGGTCTATGCAGTGTTGAATATGTTTTTCATTTCTTTCAGTGTGTATGTTGTTCGACATTGCAGCGTGCTGATGAGTTAATAAAGAGGCAAGTCATTTTCAGCTATTGAACAACGCAGTAAAATTCATAAAATGAGAGCGGTTTTAGCTTTGTAACGGATCGAGGAGATCAGGATGTCTATGCAGTGTTGAATTTGTTTTTCATTTCTTTCAGCGTGTATGTTGTTCGACATTGCAGCGTGCTGATGAGTATCGCTCTTTCGGTTAATAAAGAGGTAAGTCATTTTCAAGTCTGTTTATCACATTGATGTCTGTCAAGCTGTAGTGCAACTCAATTTTTGTGTTTTGTTCTCTATAGGCAGCAAAAACCTGGGATCTGCATTGGCCCTGTCAAGTCTGGAGAGTATTTTTACCATTTAATGAATTAAATTGTAATAAAAGTTTTTAAATGGACTTCTGAGTGTTGTCATAATTTACGTGACATCTAATAATCAGTAATATAACTGTGTGAAAAATTTTTTGCATACAAGCCTTTATATTTCATTATTTTTTAAGCATGTAACAGATGCTTACATATATGTAGTTAGTTATATGTTTTGTATATATGCGTATATGTGAATATAAAAACTACCATAATCAATTATACTGCATAGTTTTTTCAGATGCTGTAATCACTTTGATGTAAAACAGCTGATGTAAAACAAATGATTGATACACATTTTTGATGTTTTTAAACATTAATTGCATGAAGCATTATTTTCATCACACATTTCATATTTGGGGTGTAAATTCATTTATTGTATTTGACAGGTGTGATGATCAGTGGAGTTGAGTTTTTACCTCCATCATTAGAGTCAGGGCCAAACAATGGATAGAGTTTTCCAGTGAAAGACTGACCAGTGAAAGAGTAGATATGAGATCTGGACTCCACATCATAAAAGGAGACCAGACCCTCCTCATAATCCACAAACACACCGACCCGCTGCGGCTTCACTCTCAGACACAGAGAGACAGAGGGACCAGCAGCGGCTACATATTCATTCCCATTCTTCAGTGCCAAAGTCCAGTGTCCATTACAGGGTCTCGGTGTGATCGATCCCTTCCTGTTACTGGAATCTCTGGCCACTCCTAAACCCCATTTAGTTACTCCCTTCACCTGCACCTCAAAATAAAATCTCCCTGAGGAGAATCCCTCCATTCCCAAGACACATACACTGTAATCAAATCTTTCTGGATTGTCTGGGAGGTCCTGCCTAATGTCTCCACATTTTACTTGTTTTCCATCATCAGACAGGATGAGATATGGATGAGCTGTATCAGGATCCAGAGTCACATCCACTTAAAAAACAGAGAATATAAATCACATCTTAATACAGACCTTTTGTGATGATGTTTTTAATATTTAATCAGTGTTTAATCATCCTGTAGGTCAGTAATGAAGCTGTGAGTATATGAATGTAATCTAGTGTAGTTCAGACACACACTGTACCTTCATACTGCTGCATCCTCTTCAGATCTGTAGAGACACATGACAATAAAACATCATCAGATCTTTGACATGTTTATGTGTGGAATTATAGACAAGTTTTAAGGTTATATTTAAATAATAATGAACAACATCATGTTTTATCTGATCAATGTGTGTTTTTTAGCACTGTTAAGCTGTTGGAGCTTCAGGCCTGATATTTCACACACATCCCTCTTCTCATGAAGATCAAATCTGCCTCTCAAACCCATGACATTTATTAATTTGATTGTCTTTTGTGGTTTTGGTGAAACATTTAGAATTATTCTCTGCTAAATTGATTTGCACACAACTGTTTATAGACCCTTAGGAAATGTATTCACCAAATATAGTGATGGAACAACTGAAAGGACAAAACATCTGTAAGTTAATTGCATATTAATGTTTCTCTACAGTTTCTCCTCTATGCAGTTTTATGTTTTCTGAAATTAGAGCTAAAAATTACCGTCTCTTTTCAAGAAGAACTGTGAGCTGATGATAATAATGTGACCATCGAGTTAGAGTCACAAAAATATTTATATGTATTATATGTAGGCTATATGCAGGGTGCGATTTGTAGGGGGGATGGGGGGGGGGATTTCCCCCCTTCTGGTCTATGTATCCCTACCTCTGCTGAAATATTTTTATTCCCGGGAAAAAAAAAAAACATCAAGTAAAACGCTGCGTTTATATAGAACTGTCTCTTACGACCACAACAAACGAGACACTTTTCAGACGCGCATTCCGACTTCGCCTCAGCGCCAGGTGCAAGTCAAACAAGCGCAGAAAAGGTAATGTTAGGTGACGTCGAGGGAGCTTCACTGAACTGCGGTCAGATGAGATGTTGTCAGGCTATGTCGGTAAAACTCAGAAAAATGAACACGACTGTCCAATCAGCCGTTATACTGTGCTCGTGGCGCGCACTCAAGAATTACATGCGCAAATCCGCCGCGCGCTGCATAATTACTTTATTATAGCTTAAATAAAGCGCAAAAGAAACTACGAGCAATGACCGTCGTTGTTCCGTTGTAGGTTAAGTCATGAAATTACCAAACATGCAATTAAAGCTGCCTCAAAACTGTGCGTGCATGTATTTGTTGACATGGTTTTAAATTGTTATCCAATTGGCCTTAATACGTCTTAAAAATGCACATATGTAGGTACACCAGGGAAATCTAAATTTTCAGGGGAGTATGCCCCCGTACCCCCCTAGCAAACTACATTTTCTGACCTCGGTATGAAACCCTGCGTACGGCCCAGCTTATATTCTATCTAATGAAATATGAGATAAACTTGTATTTATCCAAATGTGCGCAATTTTGGACTTAAAGTTTGTATGTGTATGCACTGTGATCAAAAATAAATGGGGCCAAATGCAATTGAATGTAAAGGTTTGTGTCTCGTTATTCTATTAATAACTACTGATTGATTTTGCATTTCTATCAGAAATTAAGAATTATTAGTGTCATTGTAAATAGTGGTGCAAATAGCTATCTAATACTTCAAATCTCGAAATTAAATCAGAAGATTTTTTTTAACAATTTATATACCAAAAAAAGTATATAGCTCTACTGTGGTTAACAAATTTTTTTTTAAAAAAACAAACAAAAAAAAACAAACAAAAAAAAAAAAGGCCTCACCATGGTCGACCAAAGAAGTTGAGTGCACGTGCTCAGCATCATATCCAGAGGTTGTGTTTGGGAAATAGACGTATGAGTGCTGCCAGCATTACTGCAGAGGTTAAAGGGGTGGGGGGTCAGCCTGTCAGTTTATTATTAAAGGTTAATTATAAACTGACTTGTATACGATTGCATTTCAGGATGTTTTTAAGTTATAATAAAAACTTTTCATGGTATTAGAGAAAAATATAATATGTAGTATAGTGCTTTTTTGCTCATCTCTGGAGTACTGTCATGATTATGCTTTGTTTCACCCTCATGGACTCTTTGCTTATCTTCAGTCACATGTCTTTTGTTCTCAAAGACTCAGCTTGTTAATCTGCTTGGTCATAAAAGCCCGGACAAGGGGGTGTGTTGTCACCCGGAAATACAACACCTTCATTGGTCAAAGTCCAACCTCTTAAGGTTGATGCAGCCAGAGGTTAAAAGCTAGAGAACAATGCCACTCCCTCTCTTTTCCTTGCTTCTGGACGACCGAATGGATCTCCTTGCGGCCGGCCTAGGCCAGGCCTGCAAGGCCTGTAGGCCTCGGCCTACAAACTAGCCATGTGCTCAACATCCAACATAGAAAAGACTGGCAACAACTTCAGACAAAATCCTCAAGATCTCTCCTCAACCTGGAGATCTGACGCTCCTCAGCCTAAAGGCATCTTGGAAGTATCATACATTTTAACACTAAACAGCGATTTAGTATTAATTTGTAAGACTTACCTTTGCCATTGCTGAAGAAACTGATGATTCCTTTCTAGAACTTAACTTCCGGTTAAACCCTATCATTACTCATTCTTACCTACAGTACATATGTGTGTGACCTTTGTTGTATGTTATGTGTTTGTTAGTTTAGTTATGTGTTTGTGAGTTAGTTAATAAAGATTGTGCACAATACATGTTTGGTTCTGACTCCATCTGCTAATAAGTTGCCTCTTAAGTGATTTAGATCCTGAATCCATGCTCTAAGTAGCACGGTACAATAAGAATGTTATTTTTCCATAACCTGGAAATGAACATTTCTTAGAATTATTAAACAATCAACACAGAGTGTTCCCTGGACAACAGGTTAATTGATTGTAATATTAAGATTAATGTAGCTATATCCAGTTAATCTGATTAACAGATTTACATATTCATAATTAATCATAATTAATAAATCATATTGAGTTATGAATAATTATTAATATTTCCCATTTGAGTTAATTCGCTACATTATTTACAAGCTGTTTTATCTGCTGTTGAAACACTGATAGAGCAATTAATACATTTCAGTAAGTTATACTGGTTCTTTCAACATACCCTCTGATGTTCAATCATGTTTATTTTGTACTGTAACTAGTAGTAAAAAGGAAAAGATGATCAGTTCACCTGCAGCTTGAACTGAGGCTACAGCAATACAGTGTATCCGGAAAGTATTCACAGCGCTTCACTTTTTTCACATTTTGGTGTGTTGCAGCCTCATTCCAAAAGGGATTAAATTAATTTTTTTCTTCAAAATTCTACAAACAATACCCCACAATGACAACGTGAAAAAAAGTTTTTTTTTTTGTTTTGTTTGAAAAAAACAGACAAGTCTTTTTGAGTATGATGCTACAAGCTTGGCACACCTATTTTTGGGCAGTTTCTCCCATTCTTCTTTGCAGGACCTCTCAAGCTCCATCAGGTTGGATGGGGAGCGTCGATGCACAGCCATTTTCAGATCTCTCCAGAGATGTTCAATCGGGTTCAAGTCTGGGCTCTGGCTGGGCCTCTCAAGGAAATTCACAGAGTGAATGGGGGCAGGTTGTCATCTGACTTTTACTGAGGAGTAGCTTCCGTCTGGCCACTCTACCATACAGGCCTGATTGGTGGAGTGCTGCAGAGATGGTTGTTCTTCTGAAAGGTTCTCCTCTCTCCACAGAGAAATGCTGGAGCTCTGTCAGAGTGACCATCAGGTTCTTGGTCACCTCCCTGACTAAGGCCCTTCTCCACCGATTTCTCAGTTTAGCCGGGCGACCCGCTCTAGGAAGAGTCCTGGTGATTCCAAACTTCTTCCCTTTACAGATGATGGAAGCCACTGTGCTCACGGCGACCTTCAATGCTGCAGAAATTTTTCCGTAGCCTTCCCCAGATCTGTGCCTCAATACAATCCTGTCTCGGAGGTCTACAGACAATTCCTTGGACTTCATGGCTTGGTTTGTGCTCTGACATGCACTGTTAACTGTGGGACCTTATATAGACAGGTGTGTGCCTTTCCAAATCCTGTCCAATCAACTGATTTTACTCCAATCAAGTTGTAGAAACATCTCAAGGATGATTAGTGGAAACAGGATGCACCTAAGCTTAATTTTGAGTGTCATGGCAAAAGCTGTGAATACTTATGTACGTGTGATTTTGTTGTTGTTGTTTTTTTTGTTTGTTTTTTTTTTAATAAATTTGTAAAGATTTCAAACAAACTTCTTTCACATTGTCATTATGGGGTATCGTTTGTAGAATTTTGAGTAAAAATTAATTTAATCCCTTTTGGAATAAGGCTGTAACATAACAAAATGTGGAAAAAGTGAAGCACAGTGAATACTTTCCGGATGCACTGTATGTCATGCCAGTTTAAGAGCTTCAAAATGGTATTTATTGTTTCAAATTCATAATAAAACTTACAAAATTTGAAGGCTGAGACTTTATTTCATATAAAAAAAAATAACCTGCTCCGTCTTGTCTGTGCGTTGTCAGTGTACTCTTTGCTCCGCATTGATTTTTCACTGTGTGAGAATATGGATGTGCAGCGTGAGAGCCTGAAAACAGTGTCAGTTGTGCAAGTCTCGTGCTGAATACATGTTGGCAGGCCTGATAAAAAGATGATAAATATATATATATCTGTACAGTGTATTTGATATTTTCATACCAGCCTGTATGAGTTTCTCATCTAGAGTGTCCTGCAGTTGAGTCAGAGCTCTCCTCAGAGTCTCCAGACTCTCATCAGTCTTCACACTGATCTCAGACCAGTTCCTGGTGTTTCTAGAGCTGCACCGGGATGAGTAAATCTACAGCAGGAGAGAGGAGAAATCCTTCAGCATGGGGAGTGTTATGGTGTCATATACTGCATTATCATTGATCAGAGAGATGTTGACTGACCTGTAGGAGGTGGAGGTGATCTTCAGTGTGTGAGAGCTGCTCCAGCTCAGTTTTTCTCATCTTTAGCTCAGTGATCTCCTGCTCCAGCTCTTCAATGAGCTCTTCCTCCTGTTTCTCTGCTGCTTTCTGCTGCTCCTCCATCATCTCCAGCAGTTCAGTCTGACATCTCTCAATGGAACGGATGAGATCAGTGAAGAGCTCCACACGGGCTGCTTTCTCCTTCTCTGTGTTTCTCTAGGGGCCAAAGTATAGATAATCGAGTCAAAGCACCAATGGCACATGTAGATGATATGGTAATACATATATAGCGAAACCAGCAAAAACATAAATTTGTTTATTATAGCACATCTTTATATCCATCTTCTTTGTGAGAATCATCCACAAGATTTGGTACACAGATTTGGTTCACAACCTCATTTTAACACTATGTACTGTATGAATCTGTCAATTTTTGTATTTGTCTGCCATTCTGATTTGACATTATAGCCTCCGAAATTTGATTGGCTGTTGGCAGTCATGTTTGTTGAACTGTCCAAGTAATATTTGAAGAATATGTTGGCATTTGATCCAAAGAAGATGAATATACTGTACATTTCAACTTGATTGATGAAATGGCTGCAGTCTTACAAGAGTTCATTAGTTGGAACCCAACCGCCACCAACCCAGCCAACATAGCATGGTGGGGCCCAGATGGGTGTCACCTGGGCAGCCTAACTGGGGCCCAGACATTTTTGTCCACGGTTTCCATGGAGGCCCCACATGGGTTAGCCCAGATGAACTGAACACTGCTCAGTGTGCACACTACAGGCTGTTAAATGAAACACAGAAACATGCTGGAGTTAATGAGATAATTAGGTGATAACGAGCAGAATCACTGAAGGACAGAGAAACAACAAGAACTATGACTTCAGCCACAGCCTTCGATGAAATCAACTGAAGATAAAAAGACATTAAATCTCTGAAGATCTGATTAAACATCTCCACAAACAGCTTTACCAGCTTCACTTATCACTAACCAGACTGACTTTATTTCTGACATACATCTACAAAAGTTGTTATTGAGAATTACCAGAGGTTTAGATGTTGATGATTTGTTGAAAATACGTTTGGTTTGATGTCACCGTGATCGAGGTCAGCGCTTACTTCAGTTAGGCAGTTTGACTCTTAACTATAACTTTTAATTTTTTCTCTGGCTGTTTGTTATGGCAAGAAAAACAAAAAACAATGTGGTCAGCTGTTAAATGATAAAAATATAGTCATCATTTAATGGCTTAAATCACTGATCTAATGACTGACCTTTTTAGGAGCAAAATGTGTTTAACTTTGTGCTGGATCTCCTCTAGAATTTCAACACTAAAAATGTTTTAATCAGAAAATTTGAAAAACACATTGTTCACTAAACACTTCAAACCTCCTGCACATTTCACTTACACAGACATCAAGAATCAGCGTATGATTCTCAACAATGGTGACATACTTCATGCTGCAATGCATTCTGGGAGCCATGGATGAGTTTTGTATGAGGCACCCAGAATGCATTGCAGCATGAAGCATGTCACCATTGTTGAGAATCATACGCTGATTCTTGATGTCTGTGTGTGAATAAATTTTGCAGGTGTTTTAAAGGATTTAATGTACATTGTATTTTTCAGATTTATTATTCTGATCTGATTTTTGTAACTTTTTTTTTTAGTTCTGGAGAAGATCCAGCACGAAATTAATAACCTTTTTTCCATATAAAGCTCAATCATTAGATTGGTGAACAAAGCCATAACATGATGACAATTAGATTCATATCATTGAATAGCTGACAACAGCTAAACACATTGTCTCTTGCTTTTCTTGCCATAACAAACAGCAAAACCAGCCAAAAAAACATTATTACTAAAACAGTCAAGAGTCAAACTGCCTAACTGAAGTAAGCGCTGACCTCGATCACGGTGACATCAAAACAAACATTTTCAACAAATCATCAACATCTAAACCTCTGGTAATTCTCAACAACAACTTTTGTAGATGAATGTCAGAAATAAAGTCTGGGGTGCGTTTCCCAAAGCGAACTATGGTCGTAAGTTCCGTCGTTACCAATAGAGTTCAATGGGACTTACGACCATAGTTCACCAACGATGCTTTCGGGAAACGCACCCCTGGTTAGTAATAAGTGAAGCTGGTAATGCTGTTTTTGGAGATGTTTGATCAGATCTTCAGAGATTTAATGTATTTTATCTTAAGTTGATTTCATCGAAGGCTGTGGCTGAAGTTGTAGTTCTTGTTGTTTCTCTGTCCTTCGGTGTTTCTGCTCATTATCACCTAATTATCTCATTAACTCCAGCATGTTTCTGTGTTTCATTTAACAGCCTGTAGTGTGCACACTGAGCAGTGATCAGTTCATCTGGGCTAACCCATGTGGGGCCTCCATGGAAACCGTGGACAAAAATGTCTGGGCCGCAGTTAGGCTGCCCAGGTGACACCCATCTGGGCCCCACCATGCTGTGTTGGCTGGGAATATGGCATCTTGGCATTTAGAGGAAAAAGAATTTCAACTCAAGCTATTATAGCTCTGGAGTTCTGAACTAAAGCATAAATGTACTAATTATAATGCTACCTAGTGTCCAATGGATGTGTTTGTGGAGACTCCTAATTAGCATGTGTCCAGTAAAAAACCATCTAACAATCATCCACAACTCCCTTGCAACAACCCACAACCACTCACTTTTCTGAATTCTGCTGTGTTTTTTATGTCTTGAATCTTCTTGATTCTGCCCTGGATCATCTCCTCTGTGTCTTGGATCATCAGCTGAGTCTATAAACAGAGAACAACACACATATTATCACAACACTGATTTCCGGTCTACTATATTATATTGTTGATTGTAAATTGGTAATCACATGTGAAACGAGTAACAGCACTTTTTTTTACACTGACTGACACATGTGCTGCAGTTTTGTGGTCTGGTCTAGTATTGAAGGCCCAAACTGTCAATAAGAGCTTCTTTTCAAAGCTGCATCACTGTACCAGATTCATAAAACCACCAGTAATGAAACGTGATGCTCAGACTGTTCAAATCACACTGACTGAACTGATCAGGGATCTTGAATAAACTTTAGTCGCTTGTTTATAGACCTTATGTAGCCCCGCCCCTTTTCAGCGCTGCGCTCGTTGTCTTTTGACTTCCGGCTTGTATTTCCACAGTTATCTTATGTATTTATGGATGAACTGCTCATTTTAAAATCTTCCCGTTCTACTGACATTTGTTAAGACACCCGCTTTAAACATTACAATGCTCATGATAACTTTTGTTAACTCTACAACACGTAAATCCAGTTCACCAGCTAATTATTCTTCAACAGCGATGCCATACAAATATACAGGGCTACCGCGAAAACGGAAGTTCAAAGACAATATTCTAAAGATGGCGGCGCACATGTTTCTCTGGAAAATAAGGTCTATAACCTGTTACACACAAGTTTTGACAGACTTTACTACATTTTACTCTTATCATTATTCTCCTGGTGTTTAAGAAGGTGTCTGGGATCTGACAGCTGAAAGAAGTTCAGAATAAGTTGTTTTTGCAGTTTATTCTCAATTAAGTCTTTTTGGACTGGAAAGGAAGTTTTGAGTTCTGACAGTTAAAGGGTATTTTGTGGCCAATTCACACCACACCGACAGATGCCGACAGACACTACTTATTAGTACATGATGTTACGGATGTTCATGTACTGTTATTGTAAAGTGTTACCTATCAGTGTGTTACCCCGTCACAGTCTGTTGCCATCTGTCGGAACTTGTTTTCACTGATTGAATATGCTGAATCTGAATTAGATAGTCTGAAAAGTGTCATACTGTAATCTGGTGACTGTTGGCATTGGTCTGCGTCTGTTGATGAATGGGCCTTAAAAGTACATCAAGATAATGAGTGGATTTTAATTTAAGGGTGAAATATTGTTTTAATGTTGTTAGTATTTAATACACACCTCTTCTAATGAAACAGTGTTGTGATTCTTGTGATCTCCGTCAGTGCAGGACACACACACGATTGTCTGATCATCTCTACAGAACAGCTCCAGAGGTCTCTCATGTTTCTGACATATATAGTCCTCCAGATTCCTCACAGGATTGATCAGTTTGTGTTTCTTTAAACCTGCCACTCTCAAATGAGGCTCCAGGTGAGTTTCACAGTAAGAGCTCTGACACACCAGACACGACTTCAGGGCTTTCAGCTTTCTTTCCTCACAGATGTCACACAGAACTTCAGGATTTTTCAGAACTTCAGTTTTTTTCTCAGGACTTTTCTTTTTATAGTGATCTACAACTTCTCGGAGTGTGGTATTAATCTTGAGATCAGGTTTGATCTTGAATGTTTCTTTACAGTATGGACAGTTGCAGGTCTGGCTGTTGTCCCAGCACTTATTCAGACAGGTCTTGCAGAAGTTGTGTCCACATGGAGTGCTGACTGGATCAGTGAACACGTCCAGACATATCGAGCACTGAAGCTCCTCAGTCAGTGGACCACTAGAGGATGACATCACTGGAAAGTAAAATAAAGAATATAAATCACCTGCACTAGTGTAAAGTGAAAATCTTGTTGAGAGAATGTCCACAATGTGCAGAGCTTAAATCTAGAAAACAGTTGGGTACTTTGAAGAAGATAAAATACAAGAGATTTGATTGGGTTTTTGACTCACATGGAGGAACATCCACACTCCTTGTCCTTTCTCTCATTTTCGGTGATGTTGGGGAATATTCTGCCATTGCCCTTCCTCTTTTGATGCCTTTTTAAGGAAAAACAAAACAATCTGTACTAGAAACTGCTTATATTAAAGGAAATTTAAGTACAGATAACCTTTCCCCTCAAAATTAACAGATATATTGTATGTCTTGGTGTAGTTTTAATCTCCTTAATATAAATGTGATTTTCAGCTGCAGTTTAGCAGGTTTGTGTTCAGTCTGTCTGCAGCTCATTTACTTCCTGTTTCATTAGTCTTTATATAATGTGACAAAATGACAGAAACACCAAACTTTGCTTTACAACCAATCAAATGACACTTTTATTACAGTTCTGATTCAATTTCAGTGCAGTAAACACCTAAAGTAGTTCAGTATTTGACATGCTTAAACCTGATTCAGTTCAACTCATTCCAGTTCAGCATAAACTCTACTAAACCAGATCACTTCCATCAGAAACCTGTTCAGCTCAATCTCTCTTATATTTCTATCATTACCTGTGAGGATCAGATGTGTCCACAAGACTCTTTGAACGGCTCAATAAATATTCTGTTGTTTAAAGAGGTTGATCTTTTCAGGCGTCCATATTGTTGTTGATCAAGTTACTTTCACTTTCTCTGAATCTCTCTGAACTACAGTGATGTCAGAGCTCCTCCTGTAGGCCTATAGACACATTTGTCTCTGTATTCAGTGTGTTGGTTCATATGTGTGTTTGTTTTGGGACTGATGTTTCTATCAGGTCATGAAGAGATTTCAACAGACTTATAAAAGCTTGATTGTTTGGCAACATTTGTTAAGAGTTTCCAGGAGAAATTCTGCACTCAAAAAAATAACTCATTGGATGAACTCAATTTAATTGAGGGCAGGTTTTCCATCCAATAAATATGTGTGACCCCAACTCAAAAAAGACAAATTCATGCAATGAAATGTAATTGAGTTGGTCCAACTTAATTTTATTAAATACAGTTTAAATGAAATCGATTCATTTATAAAAAGAATTTTATTTATGCTTGTCCAACTCAAAATAAATCATTTAGTTGGACACAAAACTTGGTTGAGATGTTTTTATTTAAAAGCATGTATAAAACAGTTATTTACTGTAAAACAACCACAATATTAAAAACAATGGAAATATGCACTAGCTGTCAGTGGTCAATATGAAAAAATAAACATTTGCTGTTTAGTAATGAATTATTGCATTCATAACTTTGAAATATTAACATCTTAAGGAGGCAATAAACACAAGTGCTAAAAAATACAAAGATTCAAACATTATTCAGAATAGTACAAACTAGAACAGAGAGGGATTTAATAGTGAAAAGCTAGCAAACTTGATTTGAATTGAGTCACGTATGTTAGTCGATCGCAATCCAACGTATTCAATGAATGAAATCAAGCCAGCTAGCCAGCCAGTTAGCCATAGTCAAATTCTGAACTGTACACTGGTCTTGCTCACTGACAATGCTATTTTGCACATTACGTGAGTCTGAATTTAAGCGAAGGTGCGTTTGTATCCAGTTGTTAAAACAATTCACCTCGATTAATTATTTTAACACTGTATTTCACCCAACATATTTCACTCAATATTATAATATACACATTCCTTGGCATTGAGATCAATTTTTAAACACAAAACAGCTAACGTTAGTACTTACCAGCAACGAATATCCAAAAGCAGAGAATCAGCCGAGACGGTCCACCACCTGATCATCTTTTCTCTTTGCTTGACTAACTGTTACAACAGCCCAAACAAAATCTAACATTAAATAGTCAAGGTTCAAGAGCCCGACTAAAGCAAACCCTCATCTCCACGATGGTGGCTTAAAAATTGTGATTTTCTCCTTTGTGATTCTGCTTGTTATCATCAGGTGTCTTCAATAATGGTCAATCATCACTCAATTAATCACTTCATTATCTCATTAACTTTAACACTGCTTCAGTGGGTGGAATAAAAAATATGGCAGGACTTTTACTTTCTGACCCCTGGTCTTTACGCCTCGGCTAAACGATGACTCTCAGCATCAACATCTAAGGTCCGTGTACGTTTTGATATTTCATTTCAAATTGGAAAACAAACTACGCAGAAACGAGAAAACGGTCGTTTCCCGTTTTTTTGTTTGTTAAAAAAAAACGGAAAAACGAGATTTTGACTCGATTTTCGTTTTTTCGGGTCATGGATAGAAAACGGAAACACGACTTCAAAACTCGTTTTCCACATGTGGGCGGTCATTACTAGTGATGTGTCGTTCTTGAACGATTCGTTCATTTTGAACGAATCTTTTATGTGACTCGGGAAGAACGAGTCGTCTCGGGGGGTGATTCGTTCAGTCGCGCATGTGCAATATTCTACAGGTTCTGTACTGCTAGAAGTAGTTCACCTGATGATTCAATTGATTAGTTCATTTCATGAGTCTTTCGGGTTTTGAGTCGTTCCTTAATCACGTGACAGACCCATACGCTACCAATGCATTCTGAGCCGGAAAGAGAATTGATTAGTTCTTTTTATGAGTCTTTCGGGTTTTTGAGTCGTTCCTTAATCACGTGACAGACCCATACACTAAGCCAATGCATTCTGAGCCGGAAAGAGAATTGATTAGTTCTCTTCATGAGTCTTTCGGGTTTTGAGTCGTTCCTTAATCACGTGACATACCCATACACTATGCTGTGTGACCCAAGCACATTATATTTATTAGTAAATAACGTTAACTCTCCAGTTTTGTTTGAGTTTGTGTTACAACTGTTAAAGCTGAAGTTATCATAACCTTGATGTTTTAAACTAACATTAATAATTCAAATTCAAAATGTTATTTGCTTTTAATTTATGTCATTATGTCCTTTTTGAGCAATCTTCTTATATTAGACCAATATGTCAAGTCTGCCTAGGAAAAGCAATTATTATAACAGCAAACTCAAAATTGGAGTAAAAATGAACAAACTAGGCTATAAATACTTTGTATTGTAGGCTTGGATTATTATATTATTATATAGCCTAGTGTTTATTTACAGATAGACAGTCAAAAAGATAAATTAATCAATATTTTATTTATAACAGGGCTTTATTTATAATAACACACCACAGATCCTCAAGAAACAGTAACAAAAACAGTGACAGAAATGTCAGAAATAGCGTATGGGTCTGTTACGTGATTAAGGAACGACTCAAAACCCGAAAGACTCATGAAGAGAACTAATCAATTCTCTTTCCGGCT
Organism: Megalobrama amblycephala; assembly: GCF_018812025.1. Classification (NCBI taxonomy): domain Eukaryota; kingdom Metazoa; phylum Chordata; class Actinopteri; order Cypriniformes; family Xenocyprididae; genus Megalobrama; species Megalobrama amblycephala. The sequence goes on along the minus strand of NC_063052.1, from coordinate 37,627,913 downwards.
CAGAATGCATTGGCTTAGTGTATGGGTCTGTCACGTGTTTAAGGAACGACTCAAAAACCCGAAAGACTCATGAAGAGAACTAATCAATTCTCTTTCCGGCTCAGAATGCATTGGCTTAGTGTATGGGTCTGTCACGTGTTTAAGGAACAACTCAAAAACCCGAAAGACTCATGAAATGAACTAATCAATTCTCTTTGCGGCTCGGACTGCATTGGTTTAGCATGGGACTGCCTGTCACGTCATTAAGGAATGACTTAAACCTGAAGACTTGTCAGACAAGAGGTGAGGTGAGCTTAATCAGCTTGTCATAAACTGAAGACCCAGGTAATGAATTAATCATTTCTGAATCTTATAGCATTGTAGTTTTGTATTGTTTGTAGTGGGATCAACGTTTGCATAAGTAGTAGATGTGTTGGGGAAGTAACACGTAACATTTTAATTACATTTTGCTAAAATGAACGAAATGAACGAAATGACTCGAAAAAAGATTCGTTCATTTTGTTGAACGAGACTCAAAAGTCCGAGTCAGTAAAATGATCCGAACTTCCCATCACTAGTCATTACACGCCCCTTTCAGCCGATTGGTCAATCAAATCTGAGCCAGTGACGTCATCTTCAGTTCGTTATCAAAATAATAGTCCTCTGCCGCTATATCAGTAGATGTCATAAATCGGCTTTCTTCTGTGCAACCTAACGCATATTTCACAGAAATATTTATTTCAGAAATGTTAATCAGCACACAGACTGTTGTAATGCTGTTTGTAGTTTAATATGCATAGTTGAAACTGCACTACCCACACAGAGGAGCGGATGAAAAGCACAGATTTAAAAAAAAAAAAACTACAGTTTTTATTTTATTCTATTTTGAATAAATAGAATAAATCACAATAAATAAGTAGTGTAAGCAATTTTGAAAAACGAACAATAGCTCATCTCTCTTTATTTATTTATTTTATATAGCCTAACATTGCCTGCTGAATATAGGCTAATGTTAATAACCCTTTGGTTAAAAGATTGGGAATATGTAAAGATCAAACATTAAAGAACAAAATTACAGCTACATCGCTATTTTAGTTATGACAAAAATAATATATAAATGTTAAGCCAAAACGAATTAATTTAAAGCTGAACTGAAACAGAAACCGCCGTTATACCTCTCTAATTTGACACAAATCCAAATGTTTCAATATTCACGATTTGGAGGCTAAACTATATTTATTATTATATTACACTTTTATTGTAGGCCTACACAGACTACTTAAAATGAGCAGTATAACTTTTTATATATTTGGTTGAATGTATGTTATTTTGACAGTTAACAGGCTGTGATGTCAAGTTACTAAAACTGATGTGTGTGCGTGAGGCGCCGACGCGTTCACTTGAATTTTCTTATAAAAGCGGAAACAACTTAAAATACTCAGACATTTATGGTCAAATATATGTAACACCATTCGAATTTGTGAATGGTTAAATAGGCCTATTATTTTTGTACACTCACAATAAAAACAAAACATTGCTCGTAAAATAGCCTAAACAAAGAAATTTTCTGCTGTCTCGGTTTCCTTTCTGTGAACTTCTCAAAAATGAACCGACACTCATATTGTCGCATTTTTTCCCCTTTCATTTTGGTAATATGTTAATTACTTAAGTGAAATATTTTTTTTTATTTATTCCTTTTATATAGGCCTAATAGAATCCTTTGTTCGCCGTTCACAGAAGCGCTGCAGGTGCGTGATGATGAAGAATCCTCATGTTCTGTTGTTTATTCTGCTATTTGTTCATAGGCTAAAACTAAACCCCTGGGATTTTTTTAATGATTCGCAGACATTTATCAAATTTCGTTTAATTCTAATTTAATATAATCTTGTCGGTTAATGAAACGATGATCGCATCAGTTGAAAGTCAGGGGGAAAAACAGAAATTATATTGACAAAGCAACAATAATTTTCGTTTAGTTTAAGTTTTTCAAAACATCCACAGAACTGCATACAGTAAATTTTCCCGCTGTTTAAGCCACGAATATTTACAAAACAAAATAATTACAAAGATGATAGAAGATAATAAAATAATTACAAAGATAATAAAAGTTCTATGTTTAATATACGAGAGTTTTTGTTTCGCTGTTGTCCACTAAAGCAATTGACGCAGAATCGCCAATAGCCGTTAAATCGAAATTGAAAGTAAAATGTTCAGAGCCATTTATAGCTAATTCATTCAAAAGCGAAGGAAAGACAGAAAAAGTGAGGATAGCAAGAAAACTGTGACATATAATAATGTTCACTGTGTTCATAAAAGTGTTTAATTTAAGAGATAAAATCTGTATGGCCATTTATAAGCTAAGGAAAACTAAAAAGCCCCCCGATGGTGATACCGTTATTAGGTGTTGCCACCTAGTGGATAGCCTATTTTCTAAGATGACTGCATAGTCTACTGCAAGGAATGCGTCTGCTAAATGATTGAATTTAAATGTATAAAATGTAAACAAAACATTAAAATAAGAAAAAAAATGAGTGCAGTAGCCACTGATCTATAATAGAGAATAGTCTATCATTATGTATAGCCTATTGATCGGTGGTAGTAGCCCAAAGGATGTCATGCGCTAGGTAACATGTAGAGGCATTTACATTTTACATTTTAAAAACACAATGACAGCTTAAAAACAGACTTAATTAAATTTACTGTAGGTTTTTTAAACTTTTTTTATCTGTGCAAACATATTTCTGTGAAATACGCGTTATTGCACAGAAGAAAGCCGATTTATGACATCTACTGATATAGCGGCAGAGGACTATTATTTTGTTGAACGAACTGAAGATGACGTCACTGGCTCAGATTTGATTGACCAATCGGCTGAAACGGGCGTGTAATGACCGCCCACATGTGGAAAACGAGTTTTGAAGTCGTGTTTCCGTTTTCTATCCGTGACCCGAAAAAAACGAAAATCGACTCAAAATCTCGTTTTCCCGTTTTTTTAACAAACGAAAAAACGGGAGACGACCGTTTTCTCGTTTCTGCGTATTTCATTTCAAATTAGAAAACAAACTATCAAAACGTACACGGACCATCTAACCATCAGCACCGGATCACACGTTCTCTTGACATTTATGCCATAACAGAGGCGCTTTATAAACACTCATCTATAGCAGCCGGAGATCTCTTGACACAATGAAACCAAGAACCCAATTAAAGCCAGCACTGACCTCAAAGATGGTAACGTCAAATGAATCTCAATAATTCATCAACATCTACACCTCTGTTAATTCTGTAAACTCTGTAATGTTTTGTAGAGTAGTTTGTTTATGTAAAAACTATGTAATCCAAATGGATGGAAAATTTGAATGTAATTAAAAAAAATTTGAGTGAACATATAATAATAGAGAGAAGTTTAGAAAATGTGTGTTTTACCTGCTTATTTTCGCTTCACGTCCACGATCAGCAGCAATCCTAACGGTCGAGTGACTCCAGTCAGCTCCGCTGCTCCGCCGTGTTCTTTGAAGAGACTGTATCCTTGCGCCGGGCGGGAATTCCTTCATTTCGATATTTAAACTCTACATTGTTGAAATGTCCGCGTATTTCAACAAAGAATGTATGATTATATTATATTATGAGATGATATTATGAAAAGAAATTCGTTACGAAACGAAACATTGAACGCAGCAGAACTACTTCGACAAGCGGAACAGTCAGAGTAGTGATTAAGACCAATAAAAAAACGGAAATGTTATGTTTCTTCACAGTTACATGTTTTTCCACATTATTTTACATCGGATATGTAAATTTACATTATATTTCTGTGATTTTACAGAATATTCAAAATACAGAAAAAAATCTGTAAGATATTAATCAACATTTTATGTAAAATTACACATTATTCTGTAAAAATACAGAACATTTCTTTTAAAAAACAGAAATTTAATGTAATACTAAAATACATGCAATTCCCTGTAAATTTTATAGTGGAAAATAAATTACAGCAAATATCAGTAAAACAACAGGCATTTCAGTGTATAATGACAAAACAGGAAAAATCTGTAAAAAAATACAGACCATTACCTGTAAATTTACATTTATTTTTAACAGTGCACGATTCTTTAAATATTACCTTAAAGCTTGTCTATAATTCCACATATAAATCATCAAAGATCTGATGATGTTTTATTGTTATTAGTCTCTACAGATCTGAAGAGGATGCAGCAGTATTGTCACGAAGGCGGGACTCAGAGTAAGATCCACATGCGAAGCTTTATTAAATGTTGAGCGTGGTCGTACAGGCATGGTCAAACGGGGCAAACAGGAACATCAGAGACAGGCAGGATCGTAGTCAGAGAACAGGCAGTGGTCAAAAGGCAGGCAGCTATCAATCACAGAACAGGAGAACCAGACAGGGATCAGAAACAGGAACCAGAACAGACAGGATAAACAGGACAAACGCTTGGAAATGTTACACTGGGAAAACAAGACCTAGCAGTGAGGTGATGTGTGTAAGAGTCTTTTATAGTCCTGGTAATGAGCTGCAGCTGGGTGTGGTGATTAGTGATTAGTGTGAAGTGTGTGCAGGTGAGTGGCAGAGAGGATGATGGGAGATGTAGTCCTGGAACTGACAGGAATAGACAGTGATCATGACAAGTATGAAGGTACAGTGTGTGTCTGAACTACACTAGATTACATTCATATAAGGGAGCGCAGGGCACAACCTAACGCTTTTTGACTTTCTCAGTTTGTGTAAATCTACTTAGGGTTCAGGGAATTTCTTTTGTTCCACATTCATTTCACACATGTCTGGTACAAATATGTGGCTTTGTTTTATCAATACAGTGTATACCAGGGATGGACAACTCCGGTCCTGGAGGGCCAGTGTCCAGCAGAGTTTAGCTCCAACCCTAATCAAACACACCTGAACCAGCTAATCAAGGTCTTTAGGATTAGTACACAGCAAAAACTGCAGTGTTAAATTAACTCTCCTGGGAGTACATGTGAGACCATACTCAAGAGTGTTAAAGTGTTAAAATAAGAGTGTTAAAAGAACACTGAAAAGTGTTAAAGTTAATAAGATAATTAAGTGATTAATTGAGTAATGATTGACCATTATTGAAGACACCTGATGATAACAAGCAGAATCACCAAAGGAGAAAATCACAATTTTAAGCCACCATCGTGGAGATGAGGGTTTGCTTTAGTTGGGCTCTTGTCCCTTGACTTTTTAAAATAAAATTTTGTTTGGGCTGTTTTAACTGAGTTATAACATCCAGACAAACAAAGAGAAAAAATGATCAGGTGTTGGTTATGTTTTCACATAATCATTATTTGATTTGAATCACTGAACTCATTTAGAGCCCAATCTCTGAGTTAGATTTACATTATTGATTACAGCAGAACTGTGATTCTACAGCACAAGATCAGCTTTATCAATATAATCTGAAGGATTTCACAAACAGTTGTTCTGAGCAAAAAAAAAAAATCCTTCTCTTAGGCACACACAGACATCAAGAATCAGCCTGTGAATCTCAACAGTGGTGAGAATAATAAACCATGTTGCAGTGCATTCTGGGAGCCACCAATCAAAATTCATCCATGGCTCCCATCATGCATTGCTGCATGAATAAATTATGAGCTGAATTGTCTTACTAATTTCCTTTATTCTCATATTTTATTTTGTTCCGTTTATGTGACTTTTTAGTAGCTTGTTTTCTAATGTTCAGAGTTGATCTGTTGATCAGAATATGTTGCTTGTCACCATTGTTGAGAATCATACGCTGATTCTTGATGTCTGTGTGCGAGTAAAACTCACAGGAGCCCAAAATATGTAAATGGTGTGTTATAAATCGCTTGATGTTCTGATTAAATTCTATTATTCTCTTGCTGTAGAATCATAACAATAAAACAGAATTAATAACATAGCACCCGTATAAACCTCCCACATAATATCAATGAGTTAAGCCAATATATGATGATTATATTCTTATCATCAATCAGCATCTGATTATATTTTCTCTCGCTGTTCTCGCCATAACAAACAGACACAGCTGTCAAGAGAAAAACTAATGTTAAAAAGTCAAGAGCCTGACTAAAGCACACACTGATCGCCACAATGGTAACATCAAATCAAACTATTACTTTCAAATAAGTAATCAACATCTAAGCCTCTTCTTAATAATTCTTAATATGAACTTCTGTAGATGTCTGACAGAAATAAAGTCAGTCTGGTTAGTAATAAGTGAAGCTAATGTTGTTTGTGGAGTTGTTTAATCAGATCTTGAGAGATGTAATGTATTTTATCTTCAGTTGATTTCATCCAAGGCTGTGGCTGGAAGTAGTTCTTGTGTTTCTCTTTCCTTCAGTGATTATGCTTGTTAACAGCAGATGTTCTTCACTAATACAAAATCATTATTCAATCACTTAATTATCTCATTACCTCCAACACTGATTAAGTGTTACATTAAACAGCCTGTAGTGTGCACACTAAGCAGTGTTCATTTCATCTGGGCAAATCCATGTGGGGCCTACATGGAAACTGGGTGCAAAACTGGCTGGGTCCCAGTTAGATAGCCCAGGTCAAACCCATTTGGGCCCCACATGGCTCTGCTGGCTGGGAAATAGACGAGCCAGAACAAATGCTGAACATTTCTTAAAATAATATTTTCTGGGATGTTCAGGTTCTTACTCTCAGTCTTTATTCACCTTTTTTCCCATAGTTTATCAACAGAAATTCATAAAAGTTAATTATGCCAGTTATATGGTAACTGTATAGAATAGAATATTTCTAATAGTGGGGCACATTGTAATGCAGTGTTACAACGAACCCTATCTAAGCAACTGGACTTTAAACCTGGTTAGTGTCTTCTGATAGTTAGTGAACAACAGATTGGAGATTAAAATATTATATTTGTCTAATTTTAAATAAACACAAAAAATATAGATAAAAAATTAGCTTAAGTAAGAAATTGACTTTTGCTATTGTTATATAAATGTTCAGTGATATCTTCCAAAGATTTTTGAATTTTAGTGTAATTTTTTCTGTATATATTGTTGACATGGCAACTAGTAATATGCTAAGTTTCTTCACACTAGCTTGTGTGGAAGTATTTAAACCACGTGTGTTACAACTAACCCCGTGTTAGTTTCTGCCCCGCGCTCCCCTACTCACAGCTTCATTACTGACCTACAGGATGATTAAACACTGATTAAATATTAAAAAAATCATCACAGAATGTCTGTATTAAGTTGTGATTCATATTCTCTGTTTTCTCAGTGGATGTGACTCTGGATCCTGATACAGCTAATCCATATCTCATCCTGTCTGATGATGGAAAACAAGTGAGACATGGAGACATTAGACAGAAACTCCCAGACAAACCAGAGAGATTTGATTCATGTCTCTGTGTCCTGGGAAAGGAGGGATTCTCCTCAGGGAGATTTTATTTTGAGGTGCAGGTGAAGGTAAAGACTAAATGGGAATTAGGAGTGGCCAGAGAATACATTAACAGGAAGGGAGAGATCACACTGAGACCCTGTAATGGATACTGGACTGTGCGGCTGAAGAATGGGAATAATTATTGGGCCGGTGCTGGTCCCTCTGTCTCTCTGTCTCTGAGAGTGAAGCCGCAGCGGGTCGGTGTGTTTGTGGATTATGAGGAGGGTCTGGTCTCCTTTTATGATGTGGAGTCCAGCTCTCATATCTACTCTTTCACTGGTCAGTCTTTCACTGGGAAACTCTATCCATTTTTTGGCCCATGTAATAATGATGGAGGTAAAAACTCAACTCCACTGATCATCACACCTGTCAAATACAATAAATGAATTTATACCCCAATATAAAATACTTGATAAAAAATAATGCTAATTAATGTTTAAAAACATCAAAGATATATGTGTTCTTACTCAGAGGAAGATAATCATTTGTTTTTAGCTGCTTACATCAAAGTGATACAGCATCTGAATAAAGACATTGTTTGTTTGTGTTTATTATTATAGATTAATTGTTGTTTCTGTTTTATTGTGTCCAATATTAACCTGATTACCTCACCATGTGTAACAGATATTTTGAGAGTGATTCTTACATTCTATACATTTATAAATACGAATGGGCCTAATTTACTGATTATTAGTGAATTATTCGAGGACCCATTGTGGGAATGAATGAAAAACAAATCAAGAAAGTTGAAAAAAAAAAAAATCTTAAAAATTTAATAAAGATTAGAGAAGAATTAAAAGCCCAAACACCATTAAATTATTGATTTAAAAATTATTGAATTATTATTTTAATTAAAAATCCAAACACTATTGTAGCTACCCACCATTTCCAAAATTTCTATTGCACGGTAACATTTTAAAAAATGATTAATAAAGAACAGAATAGCTTAGTCAAGTGAGATGAGTTATAAAGACTAATGTAGTTTATTTCATTATTTTTCCACGGTGAAAACGACAATTCCCACAATGCCGCGAGGCGGAACGGCAGGCGTGAGCACTTCCGGGTCATCTCAGATTGAGAGTGTTGTTGACTCGAGCTCGGTGTTTCTCGTTCTTCTATTTTCTCTGTAAATGTCGCAATGATGTAGATAAGGAGAATATTTGAGCCCCTCCATGACACGCGCTACCGGCCTCCGTCCCCGCGGGATTCGGCGTGAAGACTGTGAGGAGTGAACGACTGTAAGTTTGATCATAAATCTGATCATCATAAACATAAACACTTTCATCTGCATGACTCAGATCAGCATTGGACCTCTAGTGTGTCAGTGACGACACTTTATACTGATATCACACATGCAGAATCAGATTCATCACATGATATGATATGATAAAGCTACACTGTTCATGATCAGTTTCAGTTCAATGTTTCATATTTTCATCGCTGAACTATTGTCAAAGTGTGCCTGAAACACAGTGATACGATGATATATTGTTGCTTTGTGTAATGTGACGGATGATTAAGTGTCATTTTTTATTATTTAAATGGTTTGTTGTTTTATTGCTGTGGTATTATCAGACATGGTGTGTTGATCTCGATTTTAGACATGAAACATGAAATCTATCTAACATTATAATATGTTGCAGCTTCTGCAAAAGGCAAGTAAACTGAGCAGAACTGTGTGATCCTTTATGATTATGCATATCATATGATATCTGAAATCAGAAGTATAATATCAGACACAGTTGATGTGTTTCTGCAGGGCGTCACAGCTGTAGTGTTGAACTGAGAACATGATGATCTTATAGAGCTCATACAGATGTGAAGGAGTTTTTCTCTGTTTTTCTTCTAGGAAAGGAGGGGAGGATGTGGCAGAGTGTTGGTTTGACGGTGTTGGTGATCGTGGCCACGCTGATATGTGTCCTCCTCTTCATGCTCTTCGGTGAGTGACCCACAAACCCCTGAGAAACACACACACACACACACACACACACACACACACACACTTGCAGTGACATTCAGACATTTTTAAGTGAGACTTGATTGTCCAAATACTTTAATTTTCTTAAACTGGAGATTTGAGGAACTGCATGATTTTGTGAAGTCTACTGCAGTGATTGACATCTAATGGTCATGAAGCTTGTCTCATTTCTGAGAAAGAGTCACACCTTCAGTTGCAGGATTTTCTCTACAGTGATTTATGAGCATGAGTGAGAATGTGGTCGGTACAGTCAATGCAAAAATAGAGCAGGTTTTCTGACTGTCAGCAGGTTTGATTACGACACGGACGTCTCATTTCTGCAGCTCGCTGTGAGTCGAGTGTTGACTTTAGTCGAGGTCTCTCTCACTGACCCACAGCAGCTGGAAAGAGGTTTTCTGTACTGTAGAGTCCTGTCTGCTCTTATATCAGTGTCCAGTGTGTGATTTGAGGAGCTGTGCAGATCTGTGTCATCATGTCAAACGCCTGCTTGAACCAGATCTATGTAGGTCACTGAACTGAACCTGCTGCTCTTCTGTGTGTTACTAGTTATGAGGAAGAGTGTGTGTCTGTGTTAACTAAAGTGTCACAATCTGTTGGAATAAAGTCACACATTATACCAAGAGTGAGCCCGGGTCATATTTTACCAAAGATTTGAATGAAAAAAAAAATTATATTTTGCATAAGAATTTTTTTTTGGCAAGGCATTACAGTAAGGTCTAATTTGTTAATTAACATCAAGTAATGAATTAGGAGAGCACTGTATCTATCTGTCTGTCTGTTGATTCATATTTTACTTATTTCATATTTTACCCCAAAATTAAAAATAGAAAAGAGAATTTTATTTTGTCTACTGAACTTAATATTAAGATTTTATTGACTTTATTTTCATGACATTTTCCCCCTAGATTCTTCTATATATTTTACTTTTCTTTATTATCATGATTCTTATTTGATCAGTATATTGCATATTTTATGTTTTACTTAAAAAAAAAATCCTAATTTTTTTTAGACTTAATGATTTGAATTTTTTTCATTATGGCAATGAGAAATATACACATTACATGGGTGAAAATGCAAAACAAATCTTATTGGTCTTAATTAAAACAGGAAAAATTCTTGAGATTAACTGCTGTTAAAACTTAAAGGGATAGTTCACCCAAAAATTTAAATCTTGTCATTAATTGACCCTTCGCAAAGACCCGCCCTTAGAACCTTAGTTACTGTTGCTCTGTCGTGCTGTCACGCCACACAGAGTGAGAAAATACATCTCGGAGCAAAGAGGACACTGACAACATGTCGACAGACAAGACAGAGCAGGTTACTTATGATATTAAACAATGTCCCAGCTTTCAAACTGTAATTTTTTTTTTTTTTAAGAAATTCGAACAATAAAAATGTTTTGTGGCTCTTTAATGTGTCGTGACAGATTTCTGTAGCGCCTCAGATCAAGCGGCTCGTGAACCGATCATCTCTTCTTACTACTTAATTTATAGCAGCAAATAAACATGAATGAACATCAGAAGGTATGTTGTTTTAGCCGCAAAAAGACTTCAGTACACACCATTTTTCAAGTTCAAGTCCACCGAGGTTAATCCTGACTGCTTTGTCGGACAAAATGGAGGATGCGGTATTATGATTGGTTGGATCGCTTGTCAATCAAACTCCCGGCGAAGTGTCAATTACTCAACCTCATGTCGTTCTACACCCGTAAGACCTTTGTTCATCTTCAAACACAAATTAAGATATTTTTGATGAAATCTGATGGCTCAGTGAGGCCTCCATTGACAGCAAGATAATTAACACTTTCAATGCCCAGAAAGCTACTAAAGACATATTTAAAATGGTTCATGTGACTACAGTGGTTCAATCTTAAAGGATTAGTTCACTTTTAAATAAACTTTTCCTGTAATTTACTCACCCCCATGATCCAAGATGTTCATGTCTTTCTTTCTTCAGTCGAAAAGAAATTAAAGTTTTTGATGAAAACATTCCAGGATTATTCTCCTTATAGTAGACTTCAATGGGCACCAAACAGTTGAAGGTCATAATTAGTTTCACTGCAGCTTCAAATTGTTCTACACGATCCCAGATGAGAAATAAGGGTCTTATGAAGCTTCGAGAGAAACCATCACTCATTTTCTGAAGTTTTAACCAGAAATGTTCATCTTGAACTAGCTCTCTTCTTCTTCTTCTCCTCTATTAGAATTCCAGCAGTGTAGACGCTGCTAAGCGTAATACTGCCCTCCACAGGTCAAAGTTTGAACTAATTGTTATATACTATTGAACTAGCATATTGCAATAAAAATTAGTTAAAACTTTGACCTGTGGAGGGCAGTAATCGCTTAGCAGCGTCTACACTGCTGGATTCTAATAGAGGAGAAGAAGAAGAGAGCTAGTTCAAGATGAGCATTTCTGGTTAAAACTTTCAATTCTTTTCAGAAAATGAGTGAAGGTTTCACTAGATAAGACCCTTATTTCTTATCTGGGATCATGTTGAACAATTTGAAGCTGCATTTAAAACTAATTATGACCTTCAACTGTTTGGTGCCCATTGAAGTCTACTATAAGGAGAATAATCCTGGAATGTTTTCATCAAAAACTTTAATTTCTTTTCGACTGAAGAAAGAAGGACATGGACATCTTGGATGACATGGGGGTGAGTAAATTATCAGGAAAAGTTTATTTAAAAGTGAACTAATCCTTTAATGTTATGAAGCAACGAGAATACTTTTTGTGTGCCAAAAAAACAAAATAACGACTTTATTCAACAATATCTAGTGATGGGTGATTTCAAAACACTAAAGCTTCGAAGCTTTACGAATCATTTGTTTCGAATCAGTGGTTTAGATCACGTATCAAACTGCCAAAGTCACGTGAACCATTGAAATTTTGAAACACTGCAAAGCTTCATGAAGCAGTGTTTTGAAATCGCCCATAATAAATAGTCGTTTTTTGTCGTTGTTTTTTTTTGGGCATACAACGTCTTTATTTATGAAGGGCGATTTCAAAACACTGCTTCATGAAGCTTTGAAGCTTTATGAATCTTTTGTTTCGAATCAGTGGTTCAGAGCATGTTAAAAAAACTGCCAAAACCACGTGATTTCAGTAAAGGAGGCTTTGTTATATCATAAGTGTTTCGAAATTTCAATAGTTCACGTGACTTTGGCAGTTTGATACGTGATCCGAACCACTGATTCGAAACAAAAGATTTGTAAAGCTTCGAAGCTTCATGAAGCAGTGTTTTGAAATCGCCCATCAGTAGATATTGTTGAATAAAGTCTTTTATGTAGTTTTTTTGACAAAGAAAACGTGTTCTCGTTGTTTTATGATATTAAGGTTGAACCACTGTAGTCACATGAACTGTTTTAAATATAACTTTAGAAGCTTTCTGGGCGTCTGAAAGTGTTAATTATCTTGCTGTCAATGGAGGCCTCACTGAGCCATCAGATTTCATCAAAAATATCTTAATTTGTGTTTGAAGATGAACAAAGGTCTTACGGGTGTAGAACGACATGAGGTTGAGTAATTGACCCTTCGCCGGGAGTTTGATTGACAAGCGATCCAACCAATCATAACGCTGAATCCTCCATTTTTTTGTCCGACAAAGCAGTCAGGATTAACCTCGGTGGACTTGAACTTGAAAAATGGTGTGTAACGAAATGAGGGTGAGTAATAAATGACATAATTTTCAGTTTTGGGTGAACTAACCCTTTAAAGACCCGGTTTCACAGACATGGCTCAGATTAAGCCAGGATTAAGCCTTAGTTCAATTAGGACATTTAAGTTCCACATATATTCCACATTAAATCCACATATAAATTCACAACTACCAGCTGAATCTGTGCTTTATTATACAGTTGACGCAAATGCTTTAGTGTGAAGTGGAATACATTTTTTTTTTTTTCATATTCGTGAAGATAAATGCAAAAGCATATAATATCTCTCATAGTTCCAGAGTAAACCTGACAGCCAAACGTGCTGTATCACATTGACAGTGTGTTGTTGTCTTTGTTTGCAGGGTGGTATGTGGTGTGGCAGCTCTTCCTGTCTAAGTTTAAGTTCCTGCGGGAGTTGGTGGGTGACACCGGTTCCCCGCAGGCCGAAACCGAGCCCTCCGAGTCCGAGAGCGAACGCAGCTCGCCCCCGACACCCCGCCACCGACCCAAGAGCGCTCGCCAAAGGATCGTCCCTCCTGACAGCACTACATAGAGCCTGAACCGACATCTCCTCCACTTCACCCTCAGAACCGTGAGGTTATTTCCTGTCACATCTGTAACGGACCTGCATCAGTTACTGTGATCTCCTTCACATCCACTCAGCCATCATGGTTACACGCGTTCTCCTCGTCGGCTCGGACACGTCATGTTTTTTTTTTTTGTGTGCATCGGCTCGACCACACGTTCATGTCCCAACTAACACGCTGCTACCCTCGGCTCCGGCTGCACGGATGTGTAAATATATTTGCGTGAGAGCGTATCGGTATGTGTTTGTTACTGTTTACCTGTTCTGTTATTACTCAAGCTCACAAAAACATACTGACGATCAAACATCCAGTGTCTCCGTGAGCTAACAGCACTACTATTCACACTGACATCCCACTGGCTCCGACATCTGTCCAACACGTGCAATGAAATCTTCTTTATGTTTCTTTGGGGTTGAAATGTTATAAAGAAAACAAACATTTTGACAGGACTGCACACCCAAACGATGAAATTTAGAATGATGTTGTTGTAAAATTTCCTTTGCTCCCGACAGCATAGTGCTTTGAGACGGCCGTCATCGGTCGCTCCGCCCCGCTCTTGTGCCTCTGGCTTGGGCTGAAGTCATCCTGTTTGAGTGGATGATCTCGATATGCCTGTAATTCCCTGCTTTATAAAAGCGTTAGAGCTAAAGATGCCGCACTGACCCCAGGTCAGCCTGACCCTGCCCGTGTGTGAAACTGTGTGCAGGTCGACTTCTAATGAAATGCCGTTATCACCAATGTAGACGGTCACGTGTTTTGTTACATGTTTTTTTTTGTCCCTTTTATGACAGTAGATTTTTCCCCTTCATAATAAATATATTTCATAAAACAATTAAGTTGTTAATGTGAATTATTTATACTTTAATGCATATTTTATTTATTACTTTAAAAAAATAATTCTGACACTCAGCTATTGTTTTATACTTAAATAATCAGCACTTGCTGATAAAACACCTGATTTTGATTTATAATCATTTTGGTAGCCATATTATTTGACAGAACAATTTTCTGCACTACTGAATTTGTCCACAAGATGGCAGTAAAATTCGACTAAAATACTACAGCGGAGTTTGAAGGTCAAACACTCAAAAAAGCACCAAGATTAGGCATTTAAATTGACTGCTTTAATCTGTCTTTTAGAGAGAGAGAAAAAAAATAGAATGATCCTATTTTAAATATTGCGTTTATTAAAATAGATTTGGTGTATTAACACGATTAATTATAGTATTGATTGGGCCTACTTTTTAATGTCAATTAATAATGGTTATAATTTTACGTCTCATGAATTATCAGTAACAAATACAAAATCATCTTTTATGGACTTGAATCAGTAAATGTAAGCATGAAAAGTTCTGCTGAAGTGATTCTGCTGCACTACTAAAAATGTCCACAGGGTGGCAGTAAAATGCGAATAAATTAATACAGCAAAGGCAGAAGGTGTGAACAAGTTTGCTTTCAACTACTTAAAAAAATAAATTGGATAATTCTAGAAATATAAATTGACTGGCTTTAATCAGACTTTTGCAGAGAGAAAAAACAGAGTGACTATATTAACTGTTGCATCATATTTAAGTAGATTTGTAGTATTAAACCTTATTAATTATTATAGTATTAACAGAGTACCATTATTAAGAGTAGAATGTCAATTAATAATGGTAATAATTTTACGTGTGAATGAATTATTATTTACAAAAGCACTCTTTGCAGTGCTTAAATCAGTAAATGTAAACGTAAATTTCCGCTGAACTGATTTTGCTGCACTACTACAAAATGTCCACAGGGTGGCAGTAAAATGCGAATAAAATAATACAGCAAATCTTGAAATTTATTTTCAAACACCGGAAAAAAAAATGCAGTTTGCTTCAAGATTATAATTTTAAATGGATTTGCTTCAATAATACTTTTAGAAAAAAAAAAATAAATAAATAAAATGACTGTATATTAATTACTGCATAGCTGTTATCATATTAAAGTAGGTTTGCGGTATTAAACCTATTAATTATAGTATTAATAGGGTGTGCTTCTGAATATCTTAAAATAATGGTAATAAGTTTACGTCATATTAATTATCAGTAGAAAGTGCAAAAACACGGGTCACTTTTTGTAATGTGGCATCAGTAAATGTTAACATGAAAAGTTCCACTGAAGCGATTTTGTTTCACTATTAAAAATGTCCACAAGGTGGCAGTTAAATGCGAATAATATAACACAAGAGGGCCTCGAAGGAGTGACGTTTGTTTTCAAACACTTGTTTTGTTTCGTTTTGTTTTTATAGAATGACCATATAGTAATTACTGCATATATTAATATGTAGGCTATTAAAATAGGTTGTAGCATTAAACTATAATAATTATAGTAGGAACTACTTCTGATTGGCATTTAATAACAGTAAAGATTTTTACAAAATGATTATTAACGAATGCAAAGCAAATGTAAACGTGCATAAAGTGATTTCTCTACACTGCTGAAAAACGTCCCCAAGATGGCAGTATTGTAAACAGATGCATTTTTCTAAACAGATGCATTTTTCTTTCTAGATTAGAATTGAATTGACCTTTAATCAACCTTTTTTAGAATTAAACACAGAGAAGGACCATATATTAACCGATGCATATATTAATATATTTGCAGTGTTTGTAAGATTTACAGTATTAAACCATTACTAATTGTATTAATTGTAATTGTAGACCATACTTCTAAATGTTCTTTAATAATGGTATGAATTTTACGTCACATGAACCGTTATAAACAAATGCAAAAGCACTCTGATAACTATATCTGTACATGTAAACGAGAAAAGATGAAACATGAACCTATTGATGACAAAATGGGCGTGGTTTAGATGTCTGGGAGTTGTTCCTGATTGGTCAGGTACTTTGAGTCTAAATAATATTTTCCCTATTTAAACATGCAACACTATGTAATTTAACACTTACATTATATATTATTATTAAAGATTCTTACTGTAATTACTGGGGTATAAATTATTATCCACACATCTGAAGCACCACATAAACGGCACATTGTACCTGTTACTTTGAGGGCTGATCAGGATGCACCGATTAGAGTCGGTTCTGAGTACTGTATAAGATATGTTATTTAAACATTTTACATAAATCACTTGGGTGGATAATATTTTATGTCAGTCATAAATTCTTTAAATTAATACGTTTAAATATATATATATCTATATCTATCTATCTATATATATATATATATATATATTAGGGGTGTGACGAGATCTCGTGGCACGAGATCTCGCGAGACTAATATGTGACGAGATTTCTCGTCGAGGCGAAAAGTAGTCTGGTGATGTTGTTGCCATGACAGAGTGTTAGGATGATTAGGAAAAAATATGCCACGCTTCGTTTACGCCTCCACTGTCGTTTTGCTTTGTATTTAAATAAAAACCATTTAATTCAGTTGGATAACGGTTGCCACCGTTCCATATTTACAGAGTTACGCTCGATCGCTAAAAGTGAAAGTAAACGCGCGCGCGCATTCAAACGCGATTTCAATACCCGCATTTTGAAAGCGGCTCCCTGATGAATGCAAATATCTCTCAATATGAAAGCTATTTTAGGCTGGGCAGTGTAGTTGTAAGCATCTCTTAGCTCTGTATCAAAGAAAAAAATGGTCTTATTTGCACTTTGGTTGCACTTATTGTAAAGTAGTTACCATAACAAAAGAAAAACAGTTTTCTCTTAATCTTATTAAGCACAAACAATAAGGTTTCATTTGTTAACATTAGTTAATGCACTATCATGAACTAACAATGAATGACTATTAACTAACATAAACAAAGATTAATAAATACTGTAGCAAATATATTGCTCATTGTTAGTTGATGTTGGTTAATTAATGTTAATAAATGAGACCTTATTGTAAAGTGTTACCCATTTTTATTTATACTGTTTTTATGATCAGTTTGAGGAAAGGAGTTCAGTTAGGAGGTCAAAAGTTGTAGAAGCTCATAAATCATGTACAGTAAGGTCTGAAGAGACTGAAATCATACAGAAGAGAAGTCAGTCAGTTGAGTTAGTGGCAAAACCTTTTACAGTGCTTGAGTATTGTTGTCTTTTACTGCATATGATAATTTATACTCAGTAGAACTGAAATTACATTCATTACAAGATGATTAGTTAAAACATTGTAAAGACACCTGCAGAATATTTTTTCATGTATTTCGCCATTGAGGATTTCTTAAAAATAGTGTGTAAAAATCTTGTCTCATCTCGTCTCGTCTCGTGAACTCAATCTTGAGTCTCGTCTCGTCTCGTGAGATACCTGTCTCGTCACACCCCTAATATATATATATATATTTTATGCCAATATATCTTAAGACCAAAACCCGCCCCCTGGTGGAAGATGCAAGCAGTGGATGACCATCAAGTGCCAGCAGCTGCTTTAATCAGCAGAAGATCATTTGTGTCTTTACAAAGAGTTCACTGCCTTCTCTACATCCATATTATTTTAAAACATGGTAAAACATACGCTGGTTAAATCAAATGAAAGACCCTAAAAAACTCGGCCATCAGTTTTTGACCAGTCATGCAAGATTTAATGCACTTATACTGAAACTGTCAGTATATATTTTTAAAGAGAGGTGCCTACCTCTCTTTTGGTCCACATTTTAAAACCTATTGAAATATATGCAGCTTTTACGAAATGAAAGAGGTAACAGAGGCTTTGCCATGCACAGAAGCTGTAATTTTGAGGCCTTAGAATACTTCACAGGAAATGGTTGTGGTAAGCCACGGAAATGACATCGGCAGCGCTACTCTGGTCGCCACTGTATTCACAGGTCAGACCTTCCAGTTCCCTTTTTTCCCCACCGTACTCTTGCTTTTCTGCAACAGGGTTGCAGTGACAGGGCCTCAAATCTCTGTTGTCAATGTTTGTGACACAGCAAAGACAGATCACTGAAATACTGGCTCCCTTACAACATGCTTGGCAATGCAAAGCACCTTTCTACTGCTGCATGTCAACATCAGTGGTCAGTACAAGTTTTTGGAAGTGTTTGGAAATGTTTTAATGATTAACAGAGCACATATTCTCATACTTCCTTGTGGAAAAGTACATACTTGTATAACTGCATCTTGATACTGCAGACCCCTGTCATGTACTTTTTGCATGTAAACATTAAAATCTAGCTAAATTCAATTACTTAAAATAAAAATTTACTTTGTTTTACTGTTCTCATATTTTGGATTATGCAAGTTGAAATGACTATGGTACTTTAATGGTGCCATTTTGTTTGGCAACTGAATAATAAAAAAAAAAAAAAGAAAATACCAGCAATTTGTCCTTGGGGTCAATATGACCCCAATCGACATTTCCTTAGCTAAAAAAAATGGTTCCCTTCATCTCAGTGGAATAACATTTTGTGACTTTTATACATTATCTATCTGTTCACACACACAAAAAAACTGGGCTTGATTTGGTTGTTCTAAAGGCATGCAATTTTTTTATTATTATTAATGTTGTCTGTGGGGTCAAATATGACCCCAATTGAAAATTAATGGGAAATGCGAAAAAATAAGATTTTTTTTTTTATTTGTCAAATAAAATCAATAAATCCGGCATAAATCCAAAAATTTTCATACCAAAATGAAGGCCTGGTTCTGGAGCACAAATCAGCCAAATACAGAAACGCACTGCAAATACTCACAACGCAACCAAACCCGCGTTTCTGTATTTGGTTGCATTGTGAGTATTTGGAGCGTGTTTCTGTATTTGGTTGCATTATGAGTATTTGCAGTGCATTTCTGTATTTGGTTTCATTGTGAGTATTTGCAGCACACTTTTGTATTTGATTGTGTTGTGAGTATTTGCAGTGCATTTCTGTATTTGGGTGCGTTGTGAGTATTTGCAGCGCGTTTCTGTATTTGGTTGCATTATGAGTATTTGCAGCACATTTCTGTATTTGGTTGCATTGTGAGTATTTGCAGTGCATTTCTGTATTTGGTTGCGTTGTGAGTATTTGCAGTGCATTTCTGTATTTGGTTGCATTATGAGTATTTGCAGTGCATTTCTGTATTTGATTGCATTATGAGTATTTGCAGTGCATTTCTGTATTTGGTTGCATTGTGAGTATTTGCAGTGCATTTCTGTATTTGGTTGCATTATGAGTATTTGCAGTGCATTTCTGTATTTGGGTGCGTTGTGAGTATTTGCAGCGCGTTTCTGTATTTGGTTGCATTATGAGTATTTGCAGCACATTTCTGTATTTGGTTGCATTATGAGTATTTGCAGTGCATTTCTGTATTTGGTTTCATTGTGAGTATTTGCAGCACACTTTTGTATTTGATTGTGTTGTGAGTATTTGCAGTGCATTTCTGTATTTGGGTGCGTTGTGAGTATTTGCAGTGCGTTTCTGTATTTGGTTGCATTATGAGTATTTGCAGCACATTTCTGTATTTGGTTGCATTGTGAGTATTTGCAGTGCATTTCTGTATTTGGTTGCATTATGAGTATTTGCAGTGCATTTCTGTATTTGGGTGCGTTGTGAGTATTTGCAGTGCATTTCTGTATTTGGTTGCATTATGAGTATTTGCAGCACATTTCTGTATTTGGTTGCATTGTGAGTATTTGCAGCGCGTTTCTGTATTTGGTTGCATTATGAGTATTTGCAGCACATTTCTGTATTTGGTTGCATTGTGAGTATTTGCAATGCATTTCTGTATTTGGTTGCGTTGTGAGTATTTGCAGTATGTTTCTGTATTTGGTGGAATTGTGAGTATTTGCAGCACGTTTCTGTATTTGGTTGCATTATGAGTATTTGCAGTGCATTTCTGTATTTGGGTGCGTTGTGAGTATTTGCAGCGCGTTTCTGTATTTGGTTGCGTTGTGAGTGTTTGCAGTGCGTTTCTGTATTTGGTTGCGTTGTGAGTATTTCCAGTGCTTTTCTGTATTTGGTTGCATTATGAGTGTTTGCAGCACGTTTCTGTATTTGGTTGCATTATGAGTATTTGCAGTGCATTTCTGTATTTGGTTGCGTTGTGAGTGTTTGCAGTGCGTTTCTGTATTTGGTTGCGTTGTGAGTATTTGCAGTGCGTTTCTGTATTTGGTTGTGTTGTGAGTATTTGCAGCACACTTTTGTATTTGATTGTGTTGTGAGTATTTGCAGTGCGTTTCTGTATTTGGTTGCATTATGAGTGTTTGCAGCACATTTCTGTATTTGGTTGTGGTGTGAATATTTGCAGCGCGCTTCTGTATTTGGTGTATTTGGCTGCATTTTGAGTATTTGCAGCACACTTTTGTATTTGATTGTGTTGTGAGTATTTGCAGTGCTTTCTGTATTTGGTTGCGTTGTGAGTATTTGCAGTGCATTTCTGTATTTGGCTGCATTTTGAGTATTTGCAGCACACTTTTGTATTTGATTGTGTTGTGAGTATTTGCAGCGCGTTTCTGTATTTGGTTGTGGTGTGAATATTTGCAGCGCGCTTCTGTATTTGGTGTATTTGGTTGCATTTTGAGTATTTGCAGCACACTTTTGTATTTGATTGTGTTGTGAGTATTTGCAGTGCGTTTCTGTATTTGGTTGCGTTGTGAGTATTTGCAGTATGTTTCTGTATTTGGTGGAATTGTGAGTATTTGCTGCACGTTTCTGTATTTGGTTGCATTATGAATATTTGCAGCGTGTTTCTGTATTTGGTTGCTTTGTGAGTATTTGCAGTATGTTTCGGTATTTGGTTGTGTTGTGAGTATTTGCAGTGCATTTCTGTATTTGGTTGCATTATGAGTATTTGCAGTGCATTTCTGTATTTAGTTTCGTTGTGAGTATTTGTAGCACACTTTTGTATTTGATTGTGTTGTGAGTATTTGCAGTGCATTTCTGTATTTGGGTGCGTTGTGAGTATTTGCAGCGCGTTTCTGTATTTGGTTGCATTATGAGTATTTGCAGCACATTTCTGTATTTGGTTGCATTGTGAGTATTTGCAGTGCATTTCTGTATTTGGTTGCGTTGTGAGTATTTGCAGTGCATTTCTGTATTTGGTTGCATTATGAGTATTTGCAGTGCATTTCTGTATTTGATTGCATTATGAGTATTTGCAGTGCATTTCTGTATTTGGTTGCATTGTGAGTATTTGCAGTGCATTTCTGTATTTGGTTGCATTATGAGTATTTGCAGTGCATTTCTGTATTTGATTGCATTATGAGTATTTGCAGTGCATTTCTGTATTTGGTTGCATTGTGAGTATTTGCAGTGCATTTCTGTATTTGGTTGCATTATGAGTATTTGCAGTGCATTTCTGTATTTGGTTGCATTATGAGTATTTGCAGTGCATTTCTGTATTTGGTTGCATTGTGAGTATTTGCAGTGCATTTCTGTATTTGGTTGCATTATGAGTATTTGCAGTGCATTTCTGTATTTGGTTGCATTGTGAGTATTTGCAGTGCATTTCTGTATTTGGTTGCATTATGAGTATTTGCAGTGCATTTCTGTATTTGATTGCATTATGAGTATTTGCAGTGCATTTCTGTATTTGGTTGCATTGTTGTCACGGAGACGAACCCCGTGAGTCCCTCTACTGGCCAGCAGAGGGCTCCATCCCCAGAATACTGACACTCACGCATCCACTCAGCCACGTATACTGATCCTCACTACATTTCCCATAACCCCGTGCCTTGGACTCTGATTGCTTGCCAGCTGCAGCTCGTTTAGACCGCTATTTAAGCGGCTCCCAGACACTGGTCTGACGCGAAGTCTTGATCATTGCCCCGGCTGTCATTTCTGAGCGTTTGTACCCTGTTGGATTACCTGTTGCTGTTTCTGTCTGCTTATCGTTTATTGACCCGTTGCTGCCTGCCTACCGACCCTCTGCCTGTTCTCTGGACTGTGTATCTTGCCTGTTGCCTCGACCTCTTGCCTGTCCCTGACCACGATTCTGTCTATTCTACATTGCTGTGTTTGCTGGTTCTGACCCCTGCCTGTACGATCACGATATCTCTTAATAAAGCTTGCAAAATGGATCCCATGTCGAGTGATGAATCGTTACAATTGTGAGTATTTGCAGTGCATTTCTGTATTTGGTTGCATTATGAGTATTTGCAGTGCATTTCTGTATTTGGGTGCGTTGTGAGTATTTGCAGCGCGTTTCTGTATTTGGTTGCATTATGAGTATTTGCAGCACATTTCTGTATTTGGTTGCATTATGAGTATTTGCAGTGCATTTCTGTATTTGGTTTCATTGTGAGTATTTGCAGCACACTTTTGTATTTGATTGTGTTGTGAGTATTTGCAGTGCATTTCTGTATTTGGGTGCGTTGTGAGTATTTGCAGTGCGTTTCTGTATTTGGTTGCATTATGAGTATTTGCAGCACATTTCTGTATTTGGTTGCATTGTGAGTATTTGCAGTGCATTTCTGTATTTGGTTGCATTATGAGTATTTGCAGTGCATTTCTGTATTTGGGTACGTTGTGAGTATTTGCAGTGCATTTCTGTATTTGGTTGCATTATGAGTATTTGCAGCACATTTCTGTATTTGGTTGCATTGTGAGTATTTGCAATGCATTTCTGTATTTGGTTGCGTTGTGAGTATTTGCAGTATGTTTCTGTATTTGGTGGAATTGTGAGTATTTGCAGTGCATTTCTGTATTTGGTTGCATTATGAGTATTTGCAGTGCATTTCTGTATTTGGGTGCGTTGTGAGTATTTGCAGTGCATTTCTGTATTTGGTTGCATTATGAGTATTTGCAGCACATTTCTGTATTTGGTTGCATTGTGAGTATTTGCAGCGCGTTTCTGTATTTGGTTGCATTATGAGTATTTGCAGCACATTTCTGTATTTGGTTGCATTGTGAGTATTTGCAATGCATTTCTGTATTTGGTTGCGTTGTGAGTATTTGCAGTATGTTTCTGTATTTGGTGGAATTGTGAGTATTTGCAGTGCATTTCTGTATTTGGTTGCATTATGAGTATTTGCAGTGCATTTCTGTATTTGGGTGCGTTGTGAGTATTTGCAGTGCATTTCTGTATTTGGTTGCATTATGAGTATTTGCAGCACATTTCTGTATTTGGTTGCATTGTGAGTATTTGCAGCGCGTTTCTGTATTTGGTTGCATTATGAGTATTTGCAGTGCATTTCTGTATTTGGGTGCGTTGTGAGTATTTGCAGTGCATTTCTGTATTTGGTTGCATTATGAGTATTTGCAGCACATTTCTGTATTTGGTTGCATTGTGAGTATTTGCAGCACATTTCTGTATTTGGTTGCATTGTGAGTATTTGCAGCGCGCTTCTGTATTTGGTTGCATTATGAGTATTTGCAGTGCATTTCTGTATTTGGGTGCGTTGTGAGTATTTGCAGTGCATTTCTGTATTTGGTTGCATTGTGAGTATTTGCAGCACATTTCTGTATTTGGTTGCATTGTGAGTATTTGCAGCACATTTCTGTATTTGGTTGCATTGTGAGTATTTGCAGCGCGCTTCTGTATTTGGTGTATTTGGCTGCATTTTGAGTATTTGCAGCACTCTTTTGTATTTGGTTGCGTTGTGAGTATTTGCAGTGCATTTCTGTATTTGGTTGCGTTGTGAGTATTTGCAGCACACTTTTGTATTTGATTGTGTTGTGAGTATTTGCAGCGCGTTTCTGTATTTGGTTGTGGTGTGAATATTTGCAGCGCGCTTCTGTATTTGGTGTATTTGGTTGCATTTTGAGTATTTGCAGCACACTTTTGTATTTGTGTTGTGAGTATTTGCAGTGCGTTTCTGTATTTGGTTGCGTTGTGAGTATTTGCAGTATGTTTCTGTATTTGGTGGAATTGTGAGTATTTGCTGCACGTTTCTGTATTTGGTTGCATTATGAGTATTTGCAGCGTGTTTCTGTATTTGGTTGCTTTGTGAGTATTTGCAGTATGTTTCGGTATTTGGTTGTGTTGTGAGTATTTGCAGTATGTTTCTGTATTTGGTGGAATTGTGAGTATTTGCAGCACATGTGTTGTTAAACTGATGAAGATGTTTTCTTAGTTTGCATGTGTTTTCTTCAGTTGCAGCATTCTCTCAGCCACCATAGAGTTTCCTGAATACTAACTAAAAAGTGTTTACTTGAAGGAGTATTGGTAGTGGTGACTCTGATTGGTTGACTTATTTAGTGAGAGCGGTGAAGCATCGATTGGATAACTCATCCCTCCCTCCTCAGGCTCTTTAATTCAGTGCAGATCCAACTCGAAGCGCATCCAAGACCGCAGAACTCCCACTGATGCCATTATAAGAGCCAGATAAATCACTAGGAAAGGGTTTGGAGAGAGTGATGGTAAGAATTTACCACTCTCTCACCATGTTTAATGAACGTTTCTTTCAAAAGGCTTTCTCTTCTTTGTTTCCCTGAGGAGAACTTAGTCTTGAATGCGGAAAATGTTTAAATCGTTAAATACGTGTAAGTGCCAGTCAGTGGATACTGATGCTTTTACAGAGATTTGTGAGTTGGCATTCCTTCATTCCCAGCAAGATTGTTAGCATTCATTACCATGTCTAAGAGAGCAGTTTATTTGGAGGGAGAATGTTCTAGAAGCACAAAAGAATGTGAAGTTTCATTTCAACATAATTTATGTGTTGTTTGAAGACATTTTACCATTCATCTGAGTGTTTTTTCCATTCTGAATGAACTTGTTGCAGGGATATTTTAGCAGATGTTCCTAAGGGATTTGAATTGAAAAATATGAAGCTTGATCTTTTGTTGAAGTCTTTGAACATGATTTCAATACAAATGTGTTGTTAGATGTGTAAAGTTGTATAAAATATCTCTTGGGGCTAGGACTAGTTTTGTAGGCAGATGAACTCCTGTGTAATGCTGCCTTCATGTGTTATCAGAATTATCATAAATACGAGTTTCATAGTTAAAATTGGACATGAACACCTTCTCAAGTCGTATTTACCAATACACTTCAAATGATTATTCATATATGGGTCAAAACACAATACTGGTCTCGGCTTGTTGGTAACATGGACAATTAATAGTTACCAACAAGCCGAGACCAGTATTTTTAATGCTGTAAAAATATATCGCTCATTGTTAGTTCGTTACTTACTTCATTTACTAATATTAACAAAAAAGACCTTATTGTACAGTTTTACCTGCATTTCATATAATAATTTACAATTAAGCAATTTATTAATTTGTTAAAGCATTCAATTGAAGAAAAACCAAGTGAGCGAATTGTGGGTTAAATTGAGATCATATTTTGTGGTAAATCATCAGCATGCTGTGCATGCAGTCAGTCCACAGACTGTTGTACACAACCTGGAATATTCCTTTAAGTCATGTAAAAGCAATACAATACTGCAGTACATAACAAATGTCTTAATCATCTGACCACAGTGTGCTGGGAAAGATCCATCAAAAATTTGCCCATTATCCGCTGGTGATGGCTGGTGAAACTGGTGCGCAGCTGTCGAGAGCCGCAGAGCACCTGCTCCATGAGCTAATGTCCTTCATCTCACCACAGGCCACAATCTAAATCATCATGTGCATCTGTAGAAAACATTGTTAGATGAGGAAAAAGTCAAATTAGCCTTATTTTAAGGCCTTTTAGATGAGATGGCGTAATAAAAATCCTACTAAATTAGATTGGGCAGACATGTGATGTTCCTACTGCACGTCTCAGGATGTTCCAGCAGGGTAATGTTAATGATAATATGGTGTGGCAGTCTGTTCAGGCCATGCTCGACTTACTCTTCAATCCCCTTAGCATGGCCTCTCATCATCGCCGCTAACCCACATGAGCCATGATACATGCTCATTTCATTACAGCGTGGAATGGAAAATATTAGTCATCAAGGTCTAAAGAGATGGTTTGGGAAGCTCACATCCATCTAAGGTCTTTTTTTATCAGATTATATCTGTCAAATTGGATCATCTGATAATACTTTGGGAATTATGGATCGGTGGGACATTTAGTTATGTTAATGGCGGGGTGAAACTCTTGGGAAAATGTCTTGCTTCTGCCAGATTTCACGTTCGTTTAACATGGTTTAGCTGCTTTGTTAGCTATGCTGTGATACGAGAATGAATGTCTGGGTCACATTTTGCCACAAAATCAAAAATTATATTTTGCATGGGATTTTTTTTTTTTTTTTTAATCTGCATTTAGATTTTTTTTTGCATTGTGTCATTTTAATAAAAAAACAAGAAATATTGTATTTTTTTACTCTTATAAAATACTATATGTTTTTATTTAAATAAGCATAAATTCAAGTGAATAAAACACTGCCATGATGTAAAAACATTTTACAATGAAGTTGGGACAAAAAGTTGGGAAAAAAGTTGGGACACTGTACAAATTGTGAATAAAAACAGAATGCAATGATGTGGAAGTTTCAAATTTCAATATTTTATTCAGAATACAACATAGATGACATATCAAATGTTTAAACTGAGAAAATGTATAATTTTATGGGAAAAATAAGTTGATTTTAAATTTCATGGCATCAACACATCTCAAAAAAGTTGGGACAAGGCCATATTTACCACTGTGTGGCATCCCCTCTTCTTTTTATAACATTCTGCAAACGTCTGGGGACTGAGGAGACAAGTTGCTCAAGTTTAGGAATAGGAATGTTGTCCCATTCTTGTCTAATACAGGCTTCTAGTTGCTCAACTGTCTTAGGTCTTCTTTGTCGCATCTTCCTCTTTATGATGCGCCAAATGTTTTCTATGGGTGAAAGATCTGGACTGCAGGCTGGCCATTTCAGTAACCAGATCCTTCTTCTACGCAGCCATGATGTTGTAATTGATGCAGTATGTGGTCTGGCATTGTCATGTTGGAAAATGCAAGGTCTCCCCTGAAAGAGACGACGTCTGGATGGGAGCATATGTTGTTCTAGAATTGGATATACCTTTCAGCATTGATGGTGCCTTTCCAGATGTGTAAGCTGCCCATGCCACACGCACTCATGCAACCCCATACCATCAGAGATGCAGGCTTCTGAACTGAGCGCTGATAACAACTTGGGTTGTTCTTGTCCTCTTTAGTCCAGATGACATGGCATCCCAGTTTTCCAAAAAGAACTTCAAATTTTGATTCATCTGACCACAGAACAGTTTTCCACTTTGCCACAGTCCATTTTAAATGAGCCTTGGCCCAGAGAAAATGCCTGCACTTCTGGATCATGTTTAGATATGGCTTCTTTTTTGACCTATAGAGTTTTAGCCGGCAAGGGCAAATGGTACGGTGGATTGTGTTCACCGACAATGTTTTCTGGAAGTATTCCTGAGCCCATGTTGTGATTTCCATTACAGTAGCATTCCTGTATGTGATGCAGTGCCGTCTAAGGGCCCGAAGATCACGGGCATCCAGTATGGTTTTCCAGCCTTGACCCTTACGCACAGAGATTGTTCCAGATTCTCTGAATCTTTGGATGATATTATGCACTGTAGATGATGTTAACTTCAAACTCTTTGCAATTTTCCTCTGAGAACCTCATTTCTGATATTGCTCCACTATTTTTCACCGCAGCATTGGGGGAATTGGTGATCCTCTGCCCATCTTGACTTCTGAGAGACACTGCCACACTAAGAGGCTCTTTTTATACCCAATCGTGTTGCCAATTGACCTAATAAGTTGCAAATTGGTCCTCCAGCTGTTCCTTATATGTACATTTAACTTTTCCGGCCTCTTATTGCTACCTGTCCCAACTTTTTTGGAATGTGTAGCTCTCATGAAATCCAAAGTGAGCCAATATTTGGCATGACATTTCAAAATGTCTCACTTTCAACATTTGATATGTTATCTATATTCTATTGTGAATAAAATATAAGTTTATGAGATTTGTAAATTATTGCATTCCTTTTTTATTCACAATTTGTAGTGTCCCAACTTTTTTGGAATCGGGTTTATATTTTGTTCATAATACAGTAATTAATGAAATTTTTTTAGTGCATTATAGTAATAAAAATGGGAGGAAAAGTTTAATTCTCATTAAAAAGGCTTCAACAAAATATAATTTCTTTTAGATTTTATAATGAAATATATGGAAGCTTGTTTCTGCCTTGAAAAAAAAAAAGAAGGTAATTAGGACTTTTTCTCAAAATTGCGAGCTCCTGGACAGTCTGAGGTGCAACCTGGTGGCGTCAGATGGACCGAAACAATGTCCCAGAGGTGTTCTATTGGATTTAGGTCAGTTGAGCGTGGCCAGTGGCCTGCCAAGGTCATTTTGTAGTGTTCTGGCAGTGCTCATCCTGTTCCTCCTTGCACAAAGGAGCAGATACCGGTCCTGCTGATGGGTTAAGGACCTTCTAAAGCCCTGTCCAGCTCTCCTAGAGTAACTGCCTGTCTCCTGGAATGTCCTCCATGCTCTTGAGACTGTGCTGGGAGACACAGCAAACCTTCTGGCAATGGCACGTATTGATGTGCCATCCTGGAGGAGTTGGACTGCCTGTGCAACCTCTGTAGGGTCCAGGTATCGCCTCATGCTACCAGTAGTGACACTGACCCTAGCCAAATGCACAACTAGTGAAAAACATTCAGAAAAGATTTCAGTGGCTGTAAAACCACTTGTCTCATTGTTGCCCATCTAGTGCTCCTGTAGTTAATTTCATTAAAGGTGCCCTCGAATGAAAAATTGAATTTACCTCGGCATAGTTAAATAACAAGAGTTCAGTACATGGAAATGACATACAGTGAGTCTCAAACTCCATTGTTTCCTCCTTCTTATATAAATCTCATTTGTTTAAAAGACCTCAGAAGAACAGGCGAATCTCAACATAACACCGACTGTTACGTAACAGTCGGGGTGTACGCCCCCAATATTTGCATATGCCAGCCCATCTTCCAAAACATTATCATTATGTAAGGCATTAGACAAGGGCAGAACGTCTGGATGTGCACAGGTGAATCAACAGACTAGGTAAGCAAGCAAGAACAACAACGAAAAATGGCAGATGGAGAAATAATAACTGACATGATCCATGATATCATGATATTTTTAGTGATATTTGTGAATTGTCTTTCTAAATGTTTCGTTAGCATGTTGCTAATGTACTGTTAAATGTGGTTAAAGTTACCATCGTTTCTCACTGTATTCACGGAGACAAGTCTGTATAATGCATAAACACAACTTCATTCTTTATAAATCTCTCCCACAGTGTGTAATGTTAGCTTTAGCCACGCAGCATAGCCTCAAACTCATTCAGAATCAATGTAAACAATATAACAGTATACAATACTCACATAATCCGACGCATGCATGCCGCATGCATGACGAACACTTTGTAAAGATCCATTTTGAGGGTTATATTAGCTGTGTAAACTTTGTTAGGGCACTGTTTAAGGCAAGCGAAAGCTCTGTGGGCGGAGAGCACGGGATTTAAAGGGGCCACAGCATAAATTGGCGTGTTTATAATGATGCCCCAAAATAGGCAGTTAAAAAAATTAATTAAAAAAAATCTATGGGGTATTTTGAGCTGAAACTTCACAGACACATTCAGGGGACACCTTAGACTTATATTACATCTTTTAAAAACATGTTCTAGGGCACCTTTAAAACCAAAGCAGTTGAAACTGATCAACTACCCTCTCTGCTACTTAACTGACCAGATCAATATCCCAGGAGTTTAACTGACTTGATGCTATTCTGATTAACAAGTGTTCCTTTAATTTTTTTGAGCAGTTACATTATATATATATATAATATAACATTTGTGAGGGAAAATTTGTGACTTTTCTCAGAATTGTAAGTTTATATCTCACAATTCTGACTTTATAACTCGCAATTGAAAAAAAGTCAGAATTGTGAGATAAAAAGTATTTTTAATTTTTTTATTTAGTGGCGGAAACAGGCTTCCATACAGGTTTCGTGAGATTCACCATACCAAAACGTTCAAATAAAAACAAGTGAAACGATTTCTATAGCAAAGACAGAGAAATATTTTACTTTGTTCATACGTACTCTCGGCAGAATGTGCATCACACAATACAGCAAATGGACAAAACAAACTATTTTCATTTTGTAGGGTCTGGCATTCAGCAATACACCATAATTAGCAGTTAAGGACAATTTGTAAGGTGCCTAATACACAAAACGATCAGGAATGTTAATGGTCCTCTACAAATGCACTTCTCAATGATTTCTATTCATACAGTTAATATTATTATTATTATTACCATTATATAAAAACAAATCTACACAAAATATAGAGCCAAATATTTACACAGAGGAAGAGAGCAGGAATATTTACAAAAGACAACTTTCAGTGATGCATCTACATAAGAACGAGTATAAATATATATGCATGTTAAAATGACAGTCTTTGTTCAGATATTGGTGACGTCATTGATGACATCACAATCCCGCCATCTGCGAGAGCTGCACTTTAAATTGTTGTGCCAAGTGCGAGAGGTCCGTCACACGATCTACCATTTCCTGTACAGCAGCTGTGTTGGGATAGTGAAGGGCCGCCGTTTTTGTGGCACCCACGACTGTCTTTAGCATCTCGCACAGCACGTTGCTTAAGTTCATAACGCGATTTGCCACTTCTGCCGCCGACGCCTGTCTCGACAGAGTGTCACCGATAAACACGAGCTTGTGGGCGCTGAGAATGACAAACTTGCCATGTGCAACGAAGATTCGAGGAGGCTGCCCGGCCTTCACGCAGCCGAAAAAAGCATCTACCGCATTCAGCAGAGTCACAAAGTGCTGTTCACATTGGTCCGCATAGAAGCCCAACAGTTGCCGATCACGTAAACCCAACGGAGCTCCGCCTCCCGTGGAGAAATTAGAGGAGGAGTCTGAGGAGGAAGAGGAGGAGCCTGTTGAATGTTGGTGGGAAATCCACTTGGTGATGTCATTCTCTACAGGTTTGATCACTTCCTGTTCGAGCTGTTTAAACTGGTTCAGCTGTTAAGTGAGACAAAAAATTTCAAAGTTAGAATTATTTAAAATTTTAAATCATCATTAAATGACCATTTTGAAACAATTCAAGAAAAATGGTGCGACATTTCTGGTGCACCTTTTTCTCTATTAAAAAAATGTATTAAAAATGAACAATAGTATAGTTATATCATATATTATGTATAATACAGTAGTACTATAGTAATATATGCTACAAATAAAGTAATATATACACACACATCTCAAGTGTAGTTTGTTCAACTCAAATCAGGTAAACAAATCTTTGAAAAATCCTTCCTTTAAAATTATGTTTTTGCATGCATTTTGAGATGGACAATAACAACATGACATATACAGTTTTAAAACAACCAAAGAATGCCTAAACATCTTAAACAGTTTATATGGGCAGCTCTCTAGGCTTAAGTTTACATGGAACAGGAACCATCTGTCCTAGAAAAGAGTTGAGATGTTTGAGCTCTGCACCTGTGAGGTTGTTATAACCAAACTCTGATATATGGCGAACATATGGACACCCTAAGATTTCACATGAACCAACAAAAACCCTTTCTCTTGTGATGTATTTACACCTGATTTGTTTTGCCATCCTGTTCTTTCACCTAATTTGTCCACAACTTAATTCGTATACTTCTGGTGTTTCTATTCTTATCCCTTCTGTGGTTAACAAAGCATTTGTCATGCTATACTGTATTTCCTAGAGATACTGAAATTTTAAAAATGTGACGATACCAGCATTTCCCCCTAGCATTTTGAACGCTATTGAGCGGATTCTTAAACACCTCTGATTGGCCATTGTTCACGTGCTCAACAGATATGTCTGTGATTGGCTACAAAGATCAATACTTCAAAAACATGTTGTAAATAGACAACATGTTATAATAACATGTTTTTGAAGCATTGATCATTGTAGTAAATCACAGACAAATCTGTTGAGCGTGTGAACACAATGGCCAATCAGAGGTGTTTACGAATCTGCTCCACGGCGGGGGAAATGCTAGGGGGAAATGCTGGTATCGTCATATTTTTAACATTTCAGTACGGACTTGGTACTGAAATCGGTACTTTTGACAACCCTAGTATTCCCTCACTCTAAAGGCACTTAATCATAAGCTACTTCCTTGTTCACTGATGACCGACACACAAGCTGATGACGTTTATGTGCACGTGTCATGTACCTGTTCTTGGGCGAGTTGGACTTTGCTCTGTTTGGTGATGTTCTCCTTCTCTAAGAGTTCCTTCTGTTGTCGTTCGAATTCATCTTTTCCCTGCAAAAATAACAAAAGGTCAGTCAGCAAGTCGCAACAAATTGTTTCAAAGCAGCTTTACAGAAACTAGTGTCTTAATGCACCAGTGAGCAACCAAAATCCACTGTGGTATTAAACTAATCCTATTTTAATTCAAATAATTTTTTTGTCTCATGAACTGAATTTGAATAAGCAACTGTCTCTCTTTATTTTCTTTAAAAAATCTGGCAACCTCTTGCATATGATGAATATCCTCTCTTAGTCTTTTGCTTAAGTACATGCTTAGATTTTAATTTCAACAGCCTGTCACTCTGACATGCTCACATGTGAGGTCTCATTTCTAATCTCTGCATGCAGGATTAACAGTGGATAGATGGAAGCCAATGGACTGAAAATTCTGTCATTAATTACTCACCCTAATGTCGTTCCAAACCCGAAAGACTTGTTCATCTTCGGAACACAAGTAAAGATCTTTTTGATGAAATCTGAGAGCTTTCTGTCCCTCCATCGACAGCTACATAAATACCACTTTGACGCTTCAAAAGGTTCATAAAGAGATTGTAAAACTAATCTATATGAATTGAGTGCTTTAGTCCAAATTTTCTGAAGAGACACGATCACATTATAAGATGAACAGATTGAATTTAAGCTTTCATTCACATATGGTGGTTATGTACATGATAGTTATGTAGTTGTCTATGGAGGGACAGAAAGCTCTCAGATTCATTAAAAAAGATCTTAATTTTTGTTCAGAAGATGAAAAGTCTTACAGGTTTTGAACGACATGAGGGTAATTAATGACAGAATTTAAATTTTTCGGTGAACTAACCCTTTAAGTATTGTGTTGTAGTGTAATTCCTACCTGCAGATGGACATAGTCATAATCTTCCATCCAGCTTTTAACGCACTTCTCACTGTTCATGTTTGCTTTGTCATGTGATACGGGGAAAGGTTTGGTCTGGCCTCCGTAGCTCTCGTCCTCCGTTGGGGTGCAAGTAAAGGGGTGAACAATGCCCTCTATTGGTGCCCTTCGGAAGAGCATTTCTGCGCTGCCACCTATTGTTGAAGCCAGCTGCTTGGCATCATCAGGCACCGTCCGTGACACCATTACAAAACGTTCTAGTTCGTCACTCTTGCTCTGATGCTTGGTGCCAATTGCTAGGATATGAAGCGGCCAGTTATTGTTTTCTAAAGTCTGGTGTGTTTGTTGAAGAATCTGATGGGAATCTTCCAGGCGCTGCAACTGGCGTCGCAACTTAGCGTGCAGTCCTTGATCGGACAGCGTGGAGGCGTTTGCTGCCGCTCCACGACCAAATACGAGAAATTCTGTGAGCGAACTCTTGACGTGCTCCAATAAAACACGGACCTCATTGGCATGGCGCTCCATGAAGCTGTATGTCCGCCAGTGAGGGGATGCTGCAAGAGTTTGCAGCGAGCAAACAGAAGACTCCAGACCTTGCTGGAGGCGACCCAACCTCTGAAACGCAGAGTCTAGATCCAATGCCAGACGACTCTCGGCGGGAGATCCGGCGGAAGAAGAGGAAGTCGACATGCTGCTGCGAGTGCTTCCCGTGCTGGAAAACGACAAGCGGTTTACGCCTTCGGTCACGTCACCAAGCAACCGAGTGTCTGCCGGTGGGATATCGTAAATAGACTTATTCCTGTCCTTCTCAGTGGAAGCATGTCGGTTCTGAGGCATTCCACGTGGAATATCGTACAAGTCCCCAGATCCACCTGCGGCGAGTTGACTGGGGGGAACGTCGTAGATGCCGACGCTGTTGTTCATGCCCTTTCGGGACACCGGCTCAGAGCTGGGCGGGAAGTCGTAGTTGGAGCATGAGGAAGCTTTAGAGATCGATGTAGGTGGAACGTCATATACACCTTCTTGCTTGTGCTTTGAAGGCTGTGGAAAGTCGTAATTCCCTTCATCTTGTGCAATGTTATTCCGACAAGGTGGTGTGGAGTACACCTGTGGAAGAGAGAATTCGGTTAAACATGAAGTATATATGCTTATTAGAATTAGTGTTCACTAATCACTAGTGTTGTCAAAAATGTGACATTTTCTGAAACATTTTGATTCTGAATATTTGAAATGGTTTCAATAATCATTTTCTGCAGTATTGATACACCTTCACTACTACGTATTCCTACTGTCAGCTGATGGCTCCTTTTCATTTCCACCGAAATCACCCGGAACCCAAAAAAACATTTTCCCCCAGACCTGTTGCTGTCTGCGTTTCCATCGCAGACTAAAGTACCATGAAGATTAAGTCCTTTCCAGTTCCCCCTGGATTTCGTCCTCTGCATATAAGCTTAATAAAGCCTGAACCATGTTGTTGGTCCAACGGTTGCCGTTTTTAAACTCTATTGTTGATTCAAATAGCAAACAACTCTTACTGCATGCACCGCAACAAACTTTAGCGCCAATTCCACCACAGGAACTTTCCCCAGGGACTTTGGGGTGGTGCTCAGTGTGTTTGGACCACAGGAACCAGGGTCTAAATTAAGTTCCGAGTAAAAATGCTCCCCTGCTCATGAGGTAGTACTTTTTCAAAGTTCAGAAACTTTCGAGGGTGGGACTTGGGAGCTCAGCATGCTGACTGGTTGAGTTCATGCAGCATTTTGATTGGTTGACTCCATGCACCATTTTTAAAAGTCTGTTGGGGTGTGTGCAGTAAGAGTTGTTTGCTATTTAAAGCAACAATGGAGATTAAACAATACGACCGATGGACCGACAGCGAGGTTCAGGCTTTATTATGCTTATATGCTTTACACTCCTGAAAAGAACTACCTCGTGAGCAGGGACTTTCTGAGGGGAAATTTTTACCCGGAACTTAATTTAGACCCTGGTTTCTGTGGTTGAAACACTCCGAGTTCCACCCCAAAGTCCCTAGTTTCTGGGGGAAATTCCTGTGGTGGAAACATGGCTATTGTCATCTTTGGCTTGCTCAGTTGGGGTTTAAAAGACAATTGAAATTTTTATAAAATGTTTTGATTTGACTGCACTGAGACGATAATTAATATACTTAATTAAGTTACTTATTTTAAATTATTTTACAGTGCTGTTTTATTACAATTGGGGGCTGTCTCTAATGGTTAGAGAATCGGACTTGTAATCCAAAGGTTGTGGGTTCGAGTCTCAGTACTGGCAGGAATTGTCAGTGGGGGGAGTGAATGTACAGCGCTCTCTTCCCCAACTGCTCCCCGGGCCCCGCAGCAAAAATTGGCTGCCCACTGCTGTGTGTTCACAGTGTTTGTGTGTGTTTGTTCACTGCTCACTGCTATGTGTGTGTGTGTGCACTTAGATGGGATAAATGCAGAGCACAAATTCACCATACTTGGCTACATGTCACGTCTCTTTAATTTAAAAAAAAAAAAATCAATATAAATATTTCTCTTATTATTATTTTTTTATCATCATCATCATCATTATTATTTCTTCTGGTCAATAGCAAATTAACTTAGATACTGTTCAAAATTTTATGCCCTTAATATTGTGTAATTTTTCCCTGTGGTAACGAAAATACTAGTATCTCATATCAATATTTTTCAAGTCATTGTATCGAAATTCCAACACTATGGTGCCAAAACTAATAAGAACTGTGTTTGATTCCTGACGGTCTAATAAGTCCAGCTGTGCATTTCCATCATCTCACTCCAAAACCTTGAATAGGACATGGAAAATCCTGCGATCCAGCTAAAGGATAAAACCCGGCATTGACCTGACAGCGTAATGGCAGTACATGGGCCGTTCCAACAGCATATTGGTCAATAAATAAACACAGCGGCCTGTAAGTGATTTCTGTCAAGCGTAGAATCTATCTTTCAGAGTGAGCCCGGGTTTCCGCAAACCCTAATTAAATACGACTCTAATAACAGGTTTCTATGTAC
Organism: Megalobrama amblycephala; assembly: GCF_018812025.1. NCBI lineage: Eukaryota > Metazoa > Chordata > Actinopteri > Cypriniformes > Xenocyprididae > Megalobrama > Megalobrama amblycephala. Next base: position 37,591,296 of record NC_063052.1, on the reverse strand, counting down.
TTCTAGTTTATTTCAAACAAACTCGAGGCGCTACGCTGCATTTCGCCAGGAGCAGCGGTGAAACATAAGAGGGGCTTCATTATTTCTGTTCTGACCTCCTTGCAAAGTTAAGAGCACTACTCTGAGTTTGACTCCAGCGTTGCTGGCAAGCTAGGCTTTAATTTGCTAACCAGGGGAAAGTAATAAAAATCAGAGTATTTATTTCTTTGTAAATTTCTGGGAAATAATAGCATTCGGTTACAAGACAAAGAACAAGGGCTGCATCAGGGTTATTATAGTTAACTAAAACCATAAAACAGTTCCATACTTGAGATAAAATAAATGTTAACTGAAATAAAATGTAAAAAATAATAATAATAATAATAATAATAATAATAATAAAATAACCTTTTTATTTCAACTAGATGCCAAGGCATTTTTATTTAGTTTAATTTAATAACATGATGTACAAAAATAACTAAAACTGAAATAAAAATAAAATATATAGGCATATTTAAAAAAAAAAAAAAAAAAAAAAGTAAAATGGAAACTAATAATAATAGTAAAATGTAACTAATAGGAAAATGAAAATGGAAAATAAATAATGACATGCATGATTTGAGGAATTATTCCTGTCTGCAGCACAAACAATGTGGGATGTCACATGCCAAAGTCCTAATTTCTGCTAATTATCATGAAATGAAAAATCAGCATACCCCTTGTGATGATGGCGGTATGTCATACAGTCCTTTTGATCTCAGGTCTTGTGACGGAGGTGTGTCGTAGATGCCCTGGGATCTGGGAATGCTGTGCTGTCCGGTTTGCTTGCTCGGAGGAATATCATACACCTGTGCGGGTGTTTAACATGTAAATACACGTATGCAGACATCTATATGCGTACATGTGCTGTTGAAAGTGACACTCACCCCCTGTGGACGAACTGGAGGAACATCGTAGAGGTCATGAGATGAATCTGAAGCAGGACTGTAGGCGTATGTTTGCCCTACTCGTACTGGGGTCACCACCTGAAACAAGAGTACAACCATTAGGGGACGTTAAAGTCTGAGCTAAAAAATTTTATTCCTAGGTGAATTGTCATATAAAGGAGAAATTAAGGCTGAAAACACCAACACTTACACAGACCCAAACTCAAACCCTAAAAAAAACCCGGTCTCACAACCAATACATTCTTTTTTTCAAATTCTTAACACTAAATATGAACAGTATAGTAATAATAACAAGTATCAATCAAACCTTTACTCTTTGTTGTTCAGCCACAACATACTGCGGCAACATACAAAATATCTGCGGTGAAACTATGGTGCATTGTGTACGTGACTTGAATAATGCAACTGCAAACGTAGGCGCTAATGGAGTAATCTGTCTTATGCAACTTCACCTCCTCAGCTCCGAACATTAATATTTGTGTCATCTCATATGTTTCTAATCTATCTTTTCTCTCTTTATTCCTGCAGTTTGTTCTCCATCGTTTATGCTCTACATCTGTCTTCTGCGTCAGACAGGCAGAAGCATCCTTGGAATGTACTTGGTCTCCATTCACTGTTCTCCAAAATCAGCCCCCCTCCTCGTCCCAAACGCTCCAATAATACACCACACACCGCTGTCACCACACGAGAACACTCACGGGTCACCGACAGCACTCAAAAATGGGAACCATACGTACTGCATTCTGTCTGAGAGACTCTAGATCTGTTCCAAAACCTAGTGAGCTGCCTTGCTGTACCACCTACACAGACAGCTGCCTTCTAACCTAACAGAAACCTCATAAGCGATTGATTTGGAACACTCTACGTGGACAGCAACTTGAATAAATAGGAATTCTGAGGCAAAGTGGACAACTAATAAGCATAAAAAAATGGTAACAATAAATAAATAAATAAATATATTCCAGAGATGGGAATGTCCAGATGTTTTTCATAAGCGGGACGGTCACACTCTTATTTTTACTCTGTGAGTTTAGGTGCACATCAATGACATTCCTGTCCATAAATCATCACTGGAACTCCAGGTTCAGCATAGTTCACCAATTACCCAGATCTCCCGGGTTGTTCCCATCAGTCTTAAATCACCTCTGCCTCCCAGAAATCCTGGGAAAATGAACTGGGAATAAATGGAGAACGGGACACATCAGTGGTCTGAATCAATCTATCTACACTCAATATTGTGCATATAATAAACTATTCTTATATTTTATATTTATAATATTTTTTTTTACAAAATATGTATTAAATGTATATTTAATACATATATATAATTTAGATTTGTTTTTAAATATTTAATATTTAAACATTTTAAAAATAATACTTTATAAAAAATATTAAATATTCATAGTATAATACTGTTTTGTAAAATCAAGATTCTATATATATATATCTATATATATATATCTATATATATATATATATATATATATTTAATATATATAAACAATTTATATATTTAACTATATATTAAATATTAATTTAAATATGTAAATATATTTTAATATGAATTATTAATATATTATATATTAAATATTAATAATATATTAATTAAATATTAATTTAAATACATATATATATATATATATATATATATATATATATATATATATATATAATCAAGAATCTTGATTTTACAAAACATAGTATTATGCTATAAATATTTAATTTTTTTATAAAGTATTATTTTTAAAATGTTTAAATATTAAATATTTAAAAACAAATCTAAATTATATATATATATAAAATCAAGAATCTTGATTTTACAAAACATAGTATTGTGCTATAAATATTTAATATTTTTTTTATAAAGTATTATTTAAAAAAAATTATATTTTGATTTCATATCATTTAAATTCATTAAATTATGTATTATTATATGCTTTATTAATTTGGAGAAAATATGATAAAATACAGAAATCTGTCCAATATTACTCAAGTCACTTCTCTGCCACCTGGATTGCCTAATCGGAAATGAGTAAACGTGCCATAGTGTGAGGTGTGAACTGTGACCTCTAGGCAAACATTCTCTCCCGCTCAGGTGACTCCTTCCCTGGATTCCGTTACACCCTGGCTGGGTGTGCGTGACTAAGACCGGATCAGATTTGAACCTGAGACCAAACTAATTGCTGCAGGAGCCTCTTTTTTTGTCCTTGGAGAATAACAGAGCTGAAAAAGCGGTGTGACGTGAGAGTGTTTTCTCACCAGACTAATTTTTCGGTATTTGCAGCATTCGGACTAAAGCTGTTTGAGTAAACAATGACTTCACAGAGAACCTCTGAGTCACTTGACAAGTAAATAGAGCTGGAAAAATCAATTGGTCGATCATTTGGAAGAAAAGAAGAGAAAAACAAATCTCTAGAATCTTCTCGAATGATCTCTCTCTTTCTCTCCTGTCCCTTAAAATCGGTTCTATTCCAGTGACGGAAAAAGCTCCGTCCTATTAATAAGTCGAACTCATCAACGAAGCCAATTAAATGTCAAACCCTCTGGGATCTCCCGCATGACGACCATAAAACTGAAATGCACAAAGCCTTCCTGCTAATTTAGGAGCATTACCCTAACGCAAGGAGCCATAATTAATTTTACATCACATGGAAGCATTCAAACACACCCCGTGATTTATAGATGCGCATTGAGACGACGCGGTTGGGGGTGATTATTTAAATGAGATGCATCAATTATGCAGTGACCCTGATTTCAACAGTTTGGCTTTGATTAATAATAAGCAGGCGGCAACACAAAAGGTTTTGCCTTGAAATAAGGAAGACGAAGAGGTAAACAGGAATGAGTTCTGATGAAAGAGTCTCGTGGGCATGAGGGAATAAGTGACCTCTCCGCTGAGCATTTCCTGTTATCTCTGCAGGAGGGAAAACACAGCCATGTGTCTGACACTAAAGGAGTCATGACATCTTTTCTGGGTCAGATCACATCCATACTCGGAACAGGCTAAACAATCTCACACTTAAAGCCCGTTCGCACCAACGAGGACAATAACTAAAATGATAACGATAAACATATAATTCAAAAAATCTTTCTAAATAGCAGAGTCCACACCACAACTATAATGATAACAGCACAGATGAGCAATATTATTGGAATTTCCCCAGCTGATGAATGATAAAAACAAAGACAGCCAATCAGAATCCATCCTGCTTTAAAGAGTTTGAGCATTTAAGGTGGCAGACGACAAAACTGCAGTGCAATCTATCTATCTATATCAGATACATTATTTTTAATAAAGAAATATGAAAACTTTAAATGCGTATATGGAAAATATATTTTTTTATTTTAGATTCTACACTGTAAAAATATATAATCAATAAGTTATCACAACATATGTTTTTACATTGCAATAAGTTAAACAATTCCCCCCCCCAAAAAAAAAAAAATGTTATACAAGATTCAACTCATTTTTTAAGTCAGTTTAATGTAATTTAAGTTGAAATGACTTAAACATCCAAGTTGATTGTACTTAAAAATTTAAGGCAGCATTTCTTTTTTTACAGTGTATGTATGTATATATTATAAAATAGTATAAAAATATAAATACTTTTCAATATATAATGCACAGTAGAAACAAGCAAGACAAATCTAGCTGCTAATAAACAAGCATTGAGTCACACAGCTAATGCTCTACTAGACTGCAAACTCTACTATACACATTTCCAGAGAAGGGTGCGGTGGCATGTGATCAACAAGTCTTTACGATATCTCCTGGAGACTGAGGTGTGCAAACAGAAAACGCCTGGCTTAGCAGTCTCAGACAAGTAGGAAGGAAGAGAACAAAACCTGGTTAGCGGTGATAACAGACAGCCTCGGCCCATAGAGTGGGCAGAAAATGATGATTTATGATATGACTCATGAAGAAACGTTAATCCTTAAAAGTCTGTCTTCACTGGAGACATCGAAGCTGCACATTATCCTCAGAATTTTCACTCATACGGATCAGGAACGGCCTGCATAAAGTCACAAAAACTGCTTTACCTCAGTCAATTTGTGGTGTCAACCAGACTTGGGCACCAATGGGACGAGAGATCTCATCTCTACCCATAAGGCTCGGCTCTGTGAAGAACATTGTGCGGTTGTGTAAATCTTGGAGACGGCTCTGGCTGGCATGAATAGTGCAGCTGTGAGCGGCCTTAGATCACTGTACCCTCAGGTCAGGCGGGGACAGAGCCGCCCTCCTCGACAGAGCCAGACTTCAGCAACCAAACCTTACAGTGTGTCATTATGTGCCCAAATCCTGCACTGCGCCAGCAACAAACACATCATCCACAAGCATAACTGTACTACAGCACAAATAGACACTTTCCAAGTTCAGATGAAACATTTGAGTACTTTATGTATTTAGAAATAGTCCGGTACGAAACACTGTGTTCATGTTGTTTCAGAACGACCATAATTACAATATGACAATTCTAACCTGTTTTCAGGTATTATTTGTTTGGCGAGCCACAATGGAGCCGTGCACAACTTCTTGTCGATGACTAGCTTTAGTAATTTACCAGTGACATTTTACAATAAGGTTCCATTTGTTAACATTGGTTAACTACTGTATTAATCTTCCAAAATTTACTGAAACATTATTAAGATCAAAAGTTATCTATAAATACTTTTGTCATTTTTTAACAAGAACACCAAAAAAGTCATTCAGTTTAACCAAAATTGCGGTTTTACCGAATGACACTTTTTGGTTACACCGAATGACGGTATTTTCAAACAATGCTAACAGGCTGATATCTAGCTAGCTGGCAAAAGAACATTTTAATCAAACATTTTATATTTAGTACAAGTTTTTAAAATATTACAACATTTTCCACGTTTTATAGTGGTTGTACCAAATGACCTGACGTTTCGGGACATGCGTATGAGTTAAGAGAGAGTTAGTTACTTTGCTTCATGACCATGTGGTCCTTTGCAGACATCTGAATAATGTCACATCCTGTTACATCATATTGACCGCATGACTTGATACAAAATGGTCCCTTTATATTGGTTACTCCGATTGACATCAGTGAAATTAATTTTTCCGGACATTCTATCTCATAACAAAGCAACGACTTCTACACATAATTTTAATACCCTTTTGCACTGATTGTTGATATATGATGTTATAAAATCATGCCTGAATAAAAAATATATACATTTATTACATTTTGGCTGTATTGGCCTTTGGGACGTTAAACCGAATGACACTTCGAAATCTTTAAAGGTGCCCAAGAACGTTCTTTCACAAGATGTAATATAGGTCTAAGGTGTCCCCTGAATATGTCTGTGAAGTTTCAGCTCAAAATACCCCATAGATTTTTTTTAATTAATTTTTTTAACTGCCTATTTTGGGGCATCATTAACTATGCACTGATTTTTTCAGCGCGCCGCCCCTTTAATTTGCGTGCTCCCTGCCACAGGAGCTCTCGATTATATTACAGCACATTTACAAAGTTCACACAGGTAATATAACCCTCAAATGGATCTTTACAAGATGTTCGTCATGCATGCTGTATGCATGCTTCGAATTATGTGAGTAAAGTATTTATTTTGATGTTTATATTTGATTCTCTATGAGTTTGAGGCTGTGCTCCGTGGCTAACGGCTAATGCTACACTGTTGGAGAGATTTATAAAGAATGAAGTTGTGTTTATGAATTATACAGACTGCAAGTGTTTAAAAATGAAAATAGCGACGACTCTTGTCTCCGTGAATTCAGTAAGAAACGATGGTAACTTTAACCACATTTAACAGTACATTAGCAACATGCTAACGAAACATTTAGATAGACAATTTACAAATATCAGTAAAAATATCATGCTATCATGGATCATGTCAGTTATTATTGCTCCATATGCCATTTTAGCTGTTGTTCTTGCTTGCTTACCTAGTCTGATGATTCAGCTGTGCACATCCAGACGTTACTGGCTGCCCTTGTGTAATGTCTTTCATAATGTTGGGAACATGGGCTGGCACATGCAAATATTGGGGCGTACACCCCGACTGTTACGTAACAGTCAGTGTTATGTTGAGATCCGCATGTTTTCCGGAAGTCTTTTAAACAAATGAGATTTACATAAGAAAGAGAAAGCAATGGAGTTTGAAACTCAATGTATGTCTTTTCCATGTACTGAACTCTTGTTATTCAACTAAGCCAAGGTAAATTCAAATTTTGAAACAAAATATAATTAAAACCCTTTGGATTCAATAAAAGAGATCTAGTTGTACTACCTTACATATGTTGGATGTCAAATCTTTGTTTTCTATTATTATTAAGACATTTGGACAAAAAAAAAATTACCCATCACGTCATTGACCTTAATAAATACTGTAACAGAATTGCTCATTGTTAGTTAATATTAGTTAATGTATTAACTAATGGGACCATATTGTAAATTATCGATACATGTGCTGACAAAATATTTACTGACAAATAATAAAAATATTTTAACAGAAATATGAGTTGACATAACGATATTTAACTGGAGAAACTGCTGCAATATTTTTAACATGGTCAATCGCAATAGTAAAGGTAAAGAAGTTTGAGTGTTTTTACTAGTCAGGAACTTAGACATAATGTGAATTAAACACAAATGGTTGGTGAATATGAACTGTTTTGAACTGAATATGTTTTTGGTTAAGTTCTGCATGTACAGATGTGCATTATTAGCACAGTGTAATTGTGCACACAGATGCACAATAATAAACATCAAAGATCTCAACTGTACTCTAATCTGATTCAAAACCACATCACCATTTTAAACGATAGACCTAAAAAGAGGGATCACTTTTATTTTTCAACACAGGAAGTGAGATCAGGAAATGGTTATTTTTGTTGCACTTTCCGCTGAGCCACACCTTTGTAATGCACTTCATGTCAGAAGAACGTCAACTGAACGTTGTGTTTACAGATGTGAGCACACCCTCTTACCTCACCCTTATAAGAGTGGCCAACTGTATGCCAACCATCAAACAACAAATAAGGTGTGCTGTTATTCTGAATGCAAGCAAACAAAATGGTCAGGCAAACCTCAATCAAAACAACACAACCCTGTTTCCATGAAGCCATACTGCCTGTGTTGATCGTCCATCTCAAGATCCTTTGAGGTGGACAGACTGTAAGCTTAACCTTCAACACTCCTGATATCTGAGACTAGTAACTCTCTAAACTCTTAATGTCAAAAGCAGAACCTCTACTTTTAAACGACCATTACAGACATGACCTCAGTGTTTGCCTGAGTGATGTTTTCAGTTCTTTCTAGTGCTGATGAACATAAGCTATGTCTACAGTCCCTGTATCTGAGTGGCTGAATCAGAATAATTATCATCTGCAACATGAAATGTTAAATGCTTATCATATCGTAGTATTTCTCAAAATCAACACAAAATCATCCAGCCTTATGCTAAAAGAGAAGTTGAGAAATGACACAGATGTGGTTCCTAGAAAGACACAAGTGTTACATGAAAATAAGCTGACGGTTTTTAAGAATGACACAAAAATCCCTTCTCTCCCGTTGACATATACTTGGTTTTGCTGCAGTGTATGCTTTCTCAGCGTGTTCAGTAGCCTGATCTCCTCTATTTATTTTTCCATCCCCGCTGTGGCTTTCCTATTCAGAGAGCGCCGGTGCAGTCCGCTGCATCGACAGGACATTATAAAGCCGTTAAACATAAAGCCTGTAACGCTGCGGTGGAGGGCAGGGCAGGGTGTGCACACAACTCCCATCCAGAACAGCTTTTGGCAGGACATTGGGACACTTTTAATCTTTAAAACTTAAAAATCTTTAAATAAATGCAGCCAGGATCAGGCTTATGGCTCAACCAATCACCATACATTAGCATATTGATTGGTTATATTTCTTATATAAAATAATAAAATGTTTATTATAAAATATATTATAATTAAAAAATTGTAAATGTTTATTTAACATATTTTTTATTATTATTTTAGAATATATATATATATATATATATATATATATATATATATATATATATATATATATATTAATTTATTTAAAATTATATATAAGAATAGTAATATTTCAATGTATTAATTTCAAATTTATTTAATAATATTTTGATAAATTAAAAAAAAAAAAAAAAAAAAAAAAAATATATATATATATATATATATATATATATATATATATATATATATATATATATATATATATATATATATATATATATATATATATATATATATATATATATATATATATATATATATATATATATATATATATATATACAAATTGTATTTATTTGTTTTTTATTATTTGTTTATTTGGTATACTATTTACAATTATTTTATAGTATATCAGATAATAATTAAGGATGATGATGATAATTATGCATCTAAATTTTTAAAAATATAAAAAATATTCCTGATCACCTGTCAAACATCAATCAAATCTGTAAGCGAAGATTATTTTCATGGTTTAATAATAACTTAATATCCTTTTGTAATCATAAAAAAGGTAATCATATAGTACCATGGGAGTATATATCAGTTTAAACAATTATTTTATAGTATAATTTTTATTTAAATATTAAATAAATATTAAATATTTAATAGGATAAACATTTAACATGTATTGCAGATAATAATTAACATTAACATTTGTATTGCAGATAATAATTAAGTATGATTTATATTTTATATATGATTTTATATTAAATATATGTGCATAAAAATACATATAAATATTCCTGATCACCTGTTACCAGTCAAACATCACTAAAACCGGTAAGCGAAAAGTATTTTCATGGTTTTCCATAGTTTAAAATCTTTTTGTAATCAGTTTAGTTGTCTCCAAATTTCTTTTAAATATATTTAAATGTATTTCTATTACTTGACCATAGTAAAAACACAGTACATCTTTGTAAGAGTAAAGAATTCAAGCGCAAAAGCAAGCAACTCAGAGGATGAACGTTTGACCTTGTCAACATCTGCCACATGTTCATCACAACGAGGACTAAAGCGAGGACTAGTTCAGTTTACCTTGCAGGGAGTTCCATCCGCAGCCAGCGCGCTTCTCTGTGGAACCTGGTACACGTCTTTGGATGGAGGGATCTGGTAGATGCCCTGTCCCTGTGGGCTCTGGTGGGACGGCGGCACCTGGTACACCCCCTGAGGTGTGAGTGGCCTCTGCTGGAGGGCATGACCCTGTGGTGGGGAGGGGGATGCAGACGTCTGGCCTTCGAACATAGGTCCGATAAGCAGTTTGAGGCGGTTGCCGGGGGCGATGCCCTGGCGACCGTGGAGCGAACACAGCCACCATCCCTCCAACCCGCCAGTGTTCTGCTCGATGACAGTCAGGATGTCGCCCTTCCGGAATGCCAGCTCTTCCGGGGATTCCGGAACGTTGTCATAAAGTGCTTTAGCCATCAGGTTCTATAAAGAATGAAGGTAGAATAATTCATCATTACACTGTTTGAACTCAATAAGACACTTACATTCCAGAAGCTAACCAGCTCAGACTAAGTATCAAATGATTTGTTCAGTATTATCACAGTCACTGAGGCATGACCTATCCAAATTATATGATTACGTACAGTGATTTTTGGACTTATTTAGCGTGTTCTTGTGGGCTGCAATATAAAGTGGTTCCCTGTAATATCACAATTAGATGTCTAAAAAACATCCGTGAAAATCTATCCGTGTAGTTCGACGGCCTGCTGGGAGTTCCCTTTAAAAGAAGCCGTTTCATCCACAGCGCCTCAATAATAACTCAAACTCAAACTGAACGTCTGGCGGAGTCGACCCACATTGGACTAGGAAAATAATCATAAAATCCGCTCAAGGACTGCATAGCCAAAACATATTTCTCTGAGGGGCCATGCTGGAAAACCATTTTTCTGTCAATCATTTCCAAACCACTGGGAGATAAAAAAAAAAACCTGAGCAGAGCTGGCAGAATTCAGTTCATATTGTGCCAGTCCACAGGATATTCATCTCATTTCATATTTCATATCACATTCTCTCATGTAAGAATGGAGTTTAAAACCTTAATAAAACAATATTCCAGAGGGCTAGTGTGTTTGATTGAATTATATTTTACCTAATTGCTAACTACAAATTAGGAATGACTTTAATATAAAATTACAAAAAACATTTACAAATACATTTAAAAATATATTTAAAAATATTTAAAATTAGAAAATGTATGTACGTAATGTTAATATAAAATGTTATAGTTTTAAATGTATATTAAAATAAAATAACAAAATAAAATAAAATAGCTCTGATTACCAGTCAAGCAGACCTAAACACTGCAAAAGAAGATGTAGAGGGCTCAGTTCAGATTTACAAAAAAGGACCATGACATTTGCATAATGGTAATAGCTTAATATGCTTTTGAATATGCTTTTGAATATGCTTTTTTTTTTTTTTTTTTTTTTTTACCATATATGAATATGGTAATAATACATTACCATGGGAAGTTCAGGAGAGAGATTGATTACAACTAGATCCTTAAGCTTCAACTGCAGTTAAATTCAAATTCAATTTGAACATTTACATTCAAATCCACATTTAAATTCAAATTAAATCAACGCAAGTTGCCTTTATTTAGAAGTGAAAACACAGTCCCTACAGCTGTTTTCACATTTCTAAGGTATTTGGGATGTAATTAAGTGGTTGACCGATATGGCTTTATCTTGGCCAACGTATCAGTCTATCCCTAATGTTCACATAGTCCCATGGGCCAAACGCAAACATTATCTTCACTTTGAACAGTGTGTCTATCAGCTTCTCCTTGGGCTGTCTTAGAAGACTTTGTGCGCCTTCAACTGCTTTCCCACAACGCTAAGTAAACGGGTTCCCACGTGAACCTTCCTGTTTGGGCAGCATCATTATCTGTGATTGGGCGTCTGGTCGCATGGCTATTGTCTCACATTCATGGCCTCGGTCACCCACATTAGGGCATGACAACAACCCCCGCCGAGAGAACCACGGTGCGTTAATACAGTGAGCTTAAGAACATGACCTTTAGGGTCACCATTGTCTAATAGGATCGTTTTGTGTCCAACTCTTAGTATTCAGCCTGTTTAGGGCTTATCTGCTCAAAAATAATATGAAAAGAACTCAAAACTCACTGAATGGGAAAGTAGGCAGTGAATCAAACAAAGCTTGAGAAAATCTGACGTTGAATTGATTAAAGTAATGGCATTTCTTCGAAGACAAGACACCTTAAATGACTAGTATATATATATATATATATATATAAAACACCAAAATATATGTGATGGCGTGAAGATAAAGCAAATTAATCATTCAAGCCACTTTCGCTCTTCTCGCCTCCACACGCACGTTATGACGTCTCTAGCAGAACTGACCTGGAAATATTCCATTTAAAGCATTCACTGATATCACTGCAATACGTTTCCTCTTGTGCAAAGTTTCCGTGCAAAAAGAAGAAATTTGCTTATACTACAACTACAGTGCAACGCAATTTGAAGAAGTGCATTTCACAAACCGCTGACTTGCATCTTACAACTTAGGTTTCAAGCACTTTAACAAACACTGATCTACTGTATAAGGCCACCCTAAACTTGCTGTCAAATAGAGATGACTGTGAGAGAAAATATGCGTTATCTCATCAAAAATAAATTCCAATCATTTATGATCATGATAGCTCAATCTGTAATCTCACTACATGGCAACAGGCTAAAACAAACAGAGATAAATTATAGCAGTACTTGACTATGAATAAGCCCTTTGCATTTTTCATTTGTTTTGTGCATGCATATAAACCACAGGTTTCGTGCCAATGCAGGCCACTTTGGATGCAAGGCATCATAAAGCGATTTAATCAGTGGTGTATTCCTGCCCTAGTAAACACAAGTGTTAGACATTACCTGATGGTCTGGGAACAGTTCTGAAGCGGTCAGTGGAGAAACAACTTCCTATAAGTGACCCGAAATTGAGCTGTAAAGCCACGTGATGTAGGGTATAAAGCACTGGTGTGTTTAGACTACAGGAACGCCAATGTAGAAAGCACCAGATGTGTCCAGCTTTGCCCAGCAAATGTTTCTCGCCAACCGGTTGAGGTGCAAAACCTCACATTTACAATGTTGACTGTTGCTATAGCTGCATTTAGGAAACATTTCTCATTTTCATTTATAGTTTAATTTAATGTATTACTAAGTCTGAAATAAAAATTATATAGACAAAAAAACTAATAATAAAAGTGATATGCCCAAAATTTACTAAACATCTACTAAAACAAAATACTCGCATACTGGGTTAAAAACAACCCAAGTTGGGTTGAAAATGTGCAAACCCAATGGTTGGGTTAAATATTTGACCAATATGCTGGGAAGTTTATTATACTAAACTATTGTTTAAAAATTACTATATGTCTGGCTTAAAATGAACCCAAAATAGGTTGGAAATTAAAAAATCAGACACATAATTACTAGAGGCAACAATAAAAATCAAAAGGTGAACATTTATTAATAAACAATTTAATAAATGTTTATTGTTTAATTATTATTCATTAAACATGTTAATAAATGTTAATTTCCAACATATTTTGGATTCATTTAAAGCAAGCAATACAGTAATTTTTAAAGAATAGTTGAGTTAAATAAAACTACCCAGGTTGGGCAAACATTTAATCCGGCCGCTGGGTCAAAACAACCCAATCGCTGGGTTTGTCCATTTTCAACCCAACTTGGCTTGTTTTTTAACCCAGCATTTTTTAGAGTGTATATATATATATATATATATATATATATATATATATATATATATATATATATATATATACACACAGTATATAGTTATATATATATTTTTTTTTTTATAAAAAAATATAACTAATTCAAAATTATTAATAAATCTGTACTGGTGATACTAAAATAACACTAATTCAGCATAAAGAAATTATTTAAATTCAGACTTGTGATTCAATTTAAATGATCAAACTGAAATTAAATTAAAATCTATCAATAGTACATATCCAAGATGGCCAATATAATGCTGATAATAATATATCATTTTACATATTATACTGATGAGCAAATTGACACATCTTTGATACATATATATAAATTTTTTTTTACAATATGTACATTTACATATCAAAAAGCACTTATGTGTTTGGGAACTCTTGGGTTTTGAATTGGATGGAGTGCGAGTTGAATTTCTTTTGGCCTAATTTTAGCTCTCCATATCCACACCTGGAGCAATGGCTTTACATCATCTCTCTGCTCACACACTTTTGGGAAATTTATGACTCATTCAGTCCTAAAAAAAGATGTTTTTGTGGCGAGACAGTCTGTGCTTGTATAATCAACCCTATACGTTGACGGATACGTGCTAGCCAACACAGAACTTGAAACTGTTATGCAACCAAAATTACTATCGTACGGGAGACCCTCCTTTCTTCTAAAGTACACTCTCATTGGGTGGTTTTTGGCTTTTCCCCAATAAAATCATCATGGCTGATTATGTAAGTAAATGAGCACTCCAAAACACACCAGTGAGAAATTCCCCCAACACCGCTGCCAAAGTCACCAAAACACAGCAGAAATCTATACCCTCAGGGTGCAAGAAAAGCACAGTGCAAACAAAGATCATTAACTGGTCTCGGCCAGTAAGCAAACCCCCTACCTTGCAAAAAGTGGTGAGTTCCTCCAGTGAAATGGAGTGGTGTGAGAATTAAGGCCAGCTCACTTCAATGTTCCCCTGGAGGGAGGGCGGTGTGTGTAGGACTGGTGAACCTGCACCTTTTACCCTCATTTCACTCGAGTAAATATAGAAGTTAATTACCATAATGACTCTAATACAGACCTGATGACTCAACTTGGCCGTTGTGCTGAGTGAAAGAGAGTTCGGCGCTGTCGAATGAACGGGACGTACAAGGAACTGTGTTTACTTTAGATAATTCTTGAGCTAATTCATCTGTCTTCACACGTTAATATAATGCATGATGGTTTGGCGGAAGATAATTGCATGTGAGTTCACTTGCAATTAAACCGCCTTTAGCAAGCAGCCAACAACAATAATAGTAGCAAAACATGATCAATAATTTCACGCCCCAGGCCAAACACAATAGAGTGACCGATCAATGCTCTCTGACAAACTGTAAGTTACACATGAACTATTAGTCAGAACATGTTTCAAAGAGATTGTGGACCTTTCCAGAGAAGTTTATGTAAGACATTGCGAAAGTCTCTAGACATTTTTAATTTGTCCTACAGTATGTACCTCATATCACTGCAGCAAATACAATGAATTAAAAAAAAAAGAAATTATAGTCTGCTTAATGAAAATTTATGGTTACACTTTATTTTTTGGCATTCTACTAACTATAATATGATTAATCGTTTTATTAAAATGTGGTCGATTCTCAAAAGTGTGAGAAGGTTTGTGTGTGTGCAAATATTAAAATGAATTCTCTTTCTTCGCTTAAACTAACAAATTCACACTAATTTATCTCAAAATGCCCACATTGGCGAGTATCCTAGTAAACATAGTCAGTTATGGTTTAAGTGAAAGTAAACAGTAGAGAAAGGCAACGCATGTGAAACAGTATATTGGATCTGTGCAGCTCTTAAAGTGACAGCAGCCTAATATTCCTAATGCTGTTTGTGATTTTAATGTAAATCAACCTACAAATGACAAAGAAATCACTCACTGCTCTTCATTGAATGCAACTTTAATAAGGATTAACCTTGATTTAATTTGTACAGTGAAGATTATATGCAGTGTTATTTTACATTTGATTACTTTATTCAATTTCTGTACCTGAAAACCCCTGTTAGACCTACCTTAAAAGCACTGATTATTTCATTTGTATCTTTGTTATATTGTACTTATTTATTTGTTTTATTGCTTGTAGTTTCATTATTTGTAACGACTGTTTACTTGTCTTTAACAATCTTTGAAATTTATATTAGTTAATAGTTTTAGCTGTGGTACTGAAATTGGAACCGAGAATGGTTCATCTAAAATCTATTACAATACAGGGCTACATGGGTCAAAAACAACAAAAAGAATATTATTATCATTTTTTTGTGGTGGGGCCAGTGAAAAATGAATCATTTAATTCTCTGAACCGACTAGAGAATCAAATCGAATTGAGATCTTTTGAACGAATCGGAATCGAATCGTTATTGAAACCCATCCCTAATAAGTAACTTTGCAACTACATGTCTAACTCTCAGAGTATTAGTAAACTGTTAGGTTAGGGTTAGGTGTAGAAGAATAAGTTGACATGTAGTTTCAAAGTTACTTATAGTCAGTAGAATATCTGTTGGGGGAACATCAAAATAACGTGTTAGCAGATGTTAAGCAGACAGTAATATCAAAGTCCCTTTAAGACAAGTCATTTCACTCGGTGGCCATCTTTGAAACGCCTCTCGGGCATCCTGGGCATCATGCAATCTCTTTGAATGGGGAAACATCAAATTCTCCAAAACTGTTTGCCAACCTTACGATTAAATTTCAGATTTGAAATCACCAATGAAATCTAACAACAACCGGCTCATAAATTTAGTTTCTAAACGCTCGAATCATGACAAAAAAAACAATTTTTAGGCTGGATCAAGCTAATGCGCATACGCAGACCTAAATGCGCGTCTCTTCGGGGGCACGCGTCTGACTGTTTCTATAGAAACCGGTGATTCTAACGGCCGCTGAAGTGACGCGATGACTTTACCAGTTGGCGATTGACTCTTATTTAGAAGGCGGGACTTATTCCGCCATATTGCGCGTTACAATTTCTCCCATTCAAAACAATACGAGTGACGCATCTTGTGTTATTCTATAGTCTTTGGTACTACTCTAATAAGAGTTAGTTGACATGTACTTGCAAAACTACTTATTAGAATGTCTAAAGTGGACCATTGAAATAAAGTGTTACCATTGGGCTTAAATACAACCTGTATATTATATTGACAAATTTGTGAGATTGAACTGCCAATAAACGAAAGATTTAAAAATATTGTCACATATACAGAAACTTAAATTCATCAAATAGCAGCTCATGACAATGAAATGATCTGCAGCATATAAAACAAATGTAACAAATTGATCTGTCGCTGTAAAATCTGTTTTTAAATCTGGTGGTTGGTGCGCTGAAATCCTGGAAACTCCCACCATGGGGGGCTCATTTTATGGTGAAGCATCTTTTGACTAAGTTACAGTGGTCGTGTCGTCTTCCACTTCACATTCTGACCAATCGATAAAAGACTTAAGGGGATACAAAAGAAAGAGTTGTCTCATTTCAGTGATGGCGTGATGTCAGTATTAGTTATCCCTCCCATTTCCTCGGCACTGTGAATCAGTCATCGCCCACACCAAAGCCGACAACACTTACTTAAGACACCAGCAAAAAACCCCCCGCCCACCAACCACCTAACAAACACTCCAAACAGAGACCAACCAACACGGCAACCTCAAGAACTCTAATCATACAGAGCAGGCTTTTCTTTTAACACTATAAACCACACTAGCGTTTCTGAGCATTTGCAGAAATCTACGGTTAGTTTCAGTGTGCGCATGCGGTGTGGCAACTATGGTGCCAAAAAACTGGCAACTTTTCAGGACCATTACTGAAAACAAGACCCAGATTGTTGTAGGTGGGGCATAATGACGTTTGCGCATCTAATCAGTCCAATAAAAGGCCAATTTGCCCTGTTGCAACTAGAAAATTCTGTACCACCCTTCAGCCTGAAGCTTTGCATCTCAAAAAACGAACTAAAATTCAAATTAAAATGGAAAATATAAAAATAAAAATGAATTCGATTATTAATAAAATCTATAATTGTATCTCAGTGTTACTAAAATTGCGCTGTTACCTAATCGTTAGGTAGCTGTTGGCACTAACGATTGCATAATGCCACATTTGTAAGCAGTGTTTGCTTAACTACAAAAACAGTGTATATTTCACATCATCGGGCCTGCAAATACTGAAGGAGGCAGTGTAAATGGACAGAGAGGTAACCGGGTTCATTCATCCTGTGGGAGATAGTTTTAAGACATAATCCCCCCCTGAACCAGCTAGCGCTTGGATGTGTGATGGATTTATGATGTCACAGCAGGGAGCGGCCCTTCAAGAGCGGGAAATACACCCCCAAATGTCATCTCAATTTCACACTTCTCGAGAAAATCTGTAGTGGTCCAACACAGATAAGCAGTTCATGAGCTTGCTGTAAATTACTTTCAAAGGATTTTGGGTCAATAGGGCAAGCGTGTTTCGCTCTGACAAGTCTAAATGAAGGAGAAAAACATATGTCAACAGAACTGTGTCACAACACTAGAAAAACAGCACCTGTTATTTATTCAGTGAGCCTGCAAAGCGAAAAACTGTAAACATGTTTTAAAGTAGTTCATATTGTCAAATTGATTAATCGCAATTAAACACATTTGTGTATGTGTAAACGCGTATACACACACACAGATTTTTTATATATATATATATATATATATATAAAATTAATTTCAAAATTAATTAATTAATATATATATATATATATATATATATATATATATATATATATATATATATACAATTTTTTTTTAAATGTTTATAATATATATTGTCACTGCAGGATTTTTTTTAGGTGCATCTTATTTAAAAATATATAAAAGGGTCAAAAGTATACTAATATAAAAAATACTAATATATATTTTGCGTCAATTATTTTTGTTATTTTTTCTTATATTTTTCAGCAGTTTTTAAGCATAAAAAATTTATAAAATATTTTTAATATATTTCTGCCAGTAGACGACTATGACTAAATGAACTAAAAATTTAACTAAAATGACAAAATTACACAAATTAACTAAATTAACAATACACGACAAATTTTCCATTTATGTCAATAGCAGAAGTTGAGAAGGAGGTCAGTCTTTAAATAGTGATAAATACATGTAAAGAGTCATAAAGTTCAATGGAAACAGTCCAACGCTATCACGTCCCCTTTATCTGCTTCCCTCGTTTGCAGCTGTCAAAAGTTCCTCTTATCCGACAGTTCACCATCCCACCCTCGGCTGTAGATAATCACTCGAAATCGCCAAAAAAGGTAAACCATACTCCTTATTACTTCACATGGATCGATCTAAAATGGTTTGGGGGTGAACAAACTCTTTGCTTTCTTCTCATTTTTCCGATGAGGGCCATGCACCACAATGTGTGACCTTTCTTGGAAATGCACTGTGGGAAAACATTGGTGCAGCTGAGACAAAAAAAAAGGTCAAACACAAATCCTTGTGCAATTTCCGAAGATATGAATGCATGAATATAAACACAAATCCAGATTCAAAGGGGACCAAATGTAACGCTTTAAGAATAAACTACATATCGGTGGACCTCTAGTCTGAATATGGAGGGGGATGTGTTGTTCCCCTTAACATTTATGCGGATTTCAACTCTGAAAGGTTCACAGTTCCTTATTTGATCCATCTTCGCAACCCCCCCCGTGTTCGTCTATGCTGCAATGCTCTCGGCTCCTTCAGAATCGTCTCTTTTCTTTGTCCGTGTCTTTCAAACAGGGCAGAGCTGTGCTGTGGAGCGCTGGTTGAGACCTGCTCTCTGAATAGCCCTTGTTCTTACCCTGGGGAATGTGGAATGCCTGCTGAGAAGTGTTCTTTATGCACAATACCACCCTGATGTGGCCTACACACACACACACACAAACCAAACATGCATATATAGACACACACACATTCACTCACTAACACAAAAGTCTTCATACTCCAACATCCTCCAACAGACTCAGGAACGAGATTTAAATTAGATTTCAGCGAGTTCCTTTTACATTTAATAACTTCCCATCCACCCAAAGATAAACGTTATTGCTCAGATATGCTCTTCATTGAGTTCTCAGCTACAGTATATCAATCTTGTCTCAGCATTGTCTAAAATGTGTCTAAATAATAATACAAATGAGAATTTACAGCGTACAGAGCGATAAAATGAATGTGGATGGCATAGCTTAGATAATATGGTCAAATCTGATGAGAAATGTTTGAGTTCATATTGGGATCTCTCACTTTTGATAGACTATCTGTTTTCATAAACACCAGATGTGATGCATATTAGATTGCTAGGGTCAATTTCATTGGACAATGTTGAGAATCAAAAGACTTTAAAAGGTTAGTTTACCCAAAAAATGAAAATTTTGTCTTCATGTACTCAACCTCAAGTTGTTCCAAACCTGTTTCTTTCTTCTGTTGAACACAAAAGAAGATATTTTGAAGATTGTTGGTAATCAAACAGTTGATGGTAGCCATTGACTTCCATAGTAGGAAAAAAAATGGCTACCGTCAACTGTCTGGTTACCATCATTCTTCAAAATATCTTCCTTTGTGTTCAACAAAACTCATACAAGTTTGGAACAACTTGAGGGTGAGTAAATGAAGACATTTTTGGGAGAACTATCCCTTTAAGAAAAGTTTTCCAAATGGTCTCCATTTAATCTCAGAAACAAATGAGAGCTTAAAGAGATCTCCTTTGTGATTTTCCTTACAGGAATCCTTGATGATAACTACAATTACATTTTTCTAACACACAAAATCACCCTGTTTACCCTCTCTCTGCCTTGTATTTCCCATTTCTTTTCATTTCAGTGGGGCAACCCCCTATTATTTCCCCTCAGACAGATTGAGAACAATGTAAATTTCCAAACAAAACCCTCAGCTTGGATTGCAGCCTGGAGAGAGACGCAAAAAAAAAAATCCCAGAACGTTTACTTCACCTAATCAGTTCTTTGTGCCTGTCAGGCTATTTGTGCCACA
This sequence comes from Megalobrama amblycephala, assembly GCF_018812025.1. NCBI lineage: Eukaryota > Metazoa > Chordata > Actinopteri > Cypriniformes > Xenocyprididae > Megalobrama > Megalobrama amblycephala. Next base: position 37,570,569 of record NC_063052.1, on the reverse strand, counting down.
GTTACATAAGAGTGAAAAGAAAGCAGGAAAGCAGGGTACAGACGTTTGAGTGTGTCTGAGTGTTGAGAAGGAGGGGTCGGCTCTCGTTTCGATGTGCTCCTGAAGGAAAATCTGTGGCGTAACAATCTCAAACTGCTTCCCGTGTCTGTTCTAAACAGGCTACAGCAGCTCTGAAATCTAATAAGAGGTCATACAGGTCTGCTTGTATGGGGATTATTTATGTCTTGTGTATCTCCACACACCTGCGCACCTGTTGGAAAACATAACTGACGTCAACAGGCCTGCGTTCTGACTGACCTTTGTGATGCGTGACGTCAAGATGTGGGCCATGTGACCCTTGAGACTGAAAGATGAAGTCTGTTTAGTATCTTCGCTGCTCCAAAGGTGGAAAAACAGCTCTTGTGAAAACTAATAACAGTACTTCACTTCACTGACTGTGTGAGGGACTTTCTTGATACCCCAAAAGAAGCACTTAAAGTAATCTCTAAGCTTCAGAGGTCTAAACTGAGGAAGTATGGACTAGTTATTCCATCAGCTGTCTGTCCACTGTGTTGGTTTGACGGATTAGTTATCAGACCGTGAGCTGAGAACAGCCTGCGTGTCACTCATGGTGATGTACATCAGTTGTTCTGCATCAGAAACAACAACAGCGTGACCAGTTCTCCCCTGTGGCCCTGACCCTCACATACCCCGGGAGAATAACCCTGTGATAGTTCCTCTACAAAGTAAACCAGTCTCTGAGGTAAAGATGCTTTAAAAGTTTCAGAAATGCCAGCCAAACAAAGGATCTCTCTGTGTCAACAGAGGATAAAAGGAAATTGGATCTGTTTTTGATGTAACTTCCTCTGAAGTTACGGGACGAAACATGCAAAAAGAAAAATACAGGTCATCCCAAAATCAAAAGGAATAAATGCATAAAGAAAATTAAGACTTTAAGACCATTAATGCTTTATTATATTATATTTGCATGGGAATATATTAAAAATAAAAAAATAGTGCTTTTTAAATGATTAATTACAATTAATTCCATTTAAAATAAAAGTTTGTGTTAACATAATATATGTGTGTACTGTGTATATTTATTATGTATATATAAATACACACACATGCACACAAATATATTATGTAAACACAAACTTTTATTCTGTATGCGATTAATCGTTTGACAGCACTAAATATATATATATATATATATATATATATATATATATATTATATAAATATAATATATATATATTTATATATTTAAATATTAACTTTAAATATATATATATATATATATATATATATATATATATAAATGTTGTAATAAATAACTGTTGTAAAAAATATATATATATATTACAAAACATAATAAATGAATAATCATAATAAAATATATTTTCTGTATCTATATGTCTGTAAGACTTTTAATTAAAAGAAATTATTATTAGACATTTAAAAATTAAAAGATTTCTATTTCAAATAAATGCTGTTCTTTTGAACTTTAACCAAAAAATCTGTAAAAGAATGTATTAGAGTTTATACAAAATTATTAAGCAGCTCAACTGTTTTCAACATTGATTAATAATAAGAAATCTTTCTTAAGCAGCAAATCAGCATATTAGAATGATTTCTGAAGGATCATGTGACACTGAAGACTGGAGTAATGATGCTGAAAATTCAGCTTTGACCACAGGAATAAATTACATTTTATAATATATTCAAATAGAAAACAGATATTTTGAATTGTAATAATATTTCTCAATATTTCTGTTTTTACTGCATTTTTAATCAAATATATGCAGCCTTAGTGAGCATAAAAAGCTTCTTTCAAAAAAATGTAAACCAACACCAAACTATTAAATGTTACCATGTGTATGTATATATCTACATCTTTTACAAATATATATATATATAGCAGCATATATAGCAGAGCTGATGCCCAATTTAGTGCCATTAAACAGATCTATAAGCTCATTTGAGAGAGACTGTGAGACAGGCTGATTGTCGTACTGTAGAGGAATCCAAACAGTCTGATATAAGTGCTAACAGTCCGTGACTTGCCAAGTACTCCACATTCCCCAGATAGTGTGAAGCAGACAAAAGCATTCCATTCAGGAAGAGCTGCTCGATCCTCCTACCAAAGTAGGAAGCAAATCTTCCCAAAGGGCTGAAAGCCTCAAAGACTATGCAAATGGGGAGGGAATTGCACACAAGAGCCAAGTTTCTCTTGAATGAAAAACTGCCCCCACGCTGTGTGCACTTGGATTGGAAGTACAGATTTGGCCAAAGTTTATAGCCTTACTTCTGAGTGCCCCAAAATCAGCTGGGAAAACTTCTGAAAGGATCACAGCTGAAGTCACTGTATGTTTTACACAAAAGGTGAATTTGTTTAAAAATCTTGGCCAATCTTTTGAAAGTGAATGAGGTCTTTCAAGCTCTAAAGTTATGAAATAAGCACCATAAAAGTATCATAAAAGTGTTGATAAGACTCATGCTCTATATTCCAAGTGTTCTGAAGCCTTACAATACATTTCAGTCTGTTCGTCACACAAAGCCATGTCATTATTTACAAAATATCTTGATATACACGATAGCTCTAGAAACAACTCAATGAAATTAAGTTCATGTAGTTACATGAGTTTTTAAGTAATGTGAACAAGGATGATTTGAGTGAAACTAACAACAGTGAAAGTTCTTTTTTCTTTTTTGAGTGATGGCATATTCATGAGCGAAGAGTCAAATCTTTTTTTAACAATTTAGTTGATCCAGTTCGCAAAACAGTTCTGAATGAACTGTTTACACTGATCCAGTTCTTGAGTTCAACTCACTAACTCTGAAATGAAAAAAAAAATGTAATTTCTAGATGAATGATTCCTTTACTAGATGTTAATAATAATCAAATCAAAACTGTAAATAAACTAAGTATAAAGAAAGACTTTGTTAGTGAGTCTATTCATCATTTTCAAATGACATCCATAAAACAAACCCTCAGAATAAACAGTTCCAGCAGTGTAATGGCCAATCTATGCACAAATCATACACATGAAATCCTGGAGTGGTTTTATTTTCTGTCTCCACCAGGAACACTTATAACAGCAACCCTGTTACTCTGAACAAAATGCATGCTGTTTGCTTTAAAACATCACATTACACAATCACAGTGAGGCTCAAATTGGAAAAGGGGCTGGAGACTGGGCTAATGAATGGCCCCATATATCCTCAAGTGGCTCTGAGTAACTTGAGTTGAAAATGCAGAGTGTAAATCACATCATTTATTACAAGTCTCGCTACAATAGAGCTCAAAGAGTGCTTTTGTGTCATGGCTGTAATAAATGGTGTGATTTGCACTTTGCTTTTGGATCATACCACCCATCCAATAGATGCATGGTTGGTTACACACACAAATTACTGCTGTTCAGAGCTGGAGCCAGCCGGTTGTCAAGTTAAGGAGTATTTAACTAGTGAAATATCATTGGTTCTAAAAAGGAAGGATGCTTAAGACCATCCTATAGTGAATTTACTTAGATTACCTCTGAATGATGAACATTCACATAATACCCATACATTGTACAATGTCTTTGTATATTCTATCTATCTATCTATCTATCTATCTATCTATCTATCTATCTATCTATCTATCTATCTATCTATCTATCTATATCACAGTTCAAGAACAGTTGCTCTTTCGTTTTAAAAAGTCACAGGAATCTCTCCTACGTATGATGTAGGTATATGTAAATTCTACATATTTTACTATAGTAAGCAGATGTATTCTTGTATAGTTTACGGAAATAGCGCGCATGAATGGAGAGTCACTTACTTTGTACTTCATCTTGCGCGTCCTCCGCTCTTCAGTAACTCCAGTAAGAAACAAAAAATCCGAGTTCGGGTCAGAAGAAACTCTTCTTTGATCGTTAAACTGAGGCTAGAAGCGCATTTTGCTCATTTTTTACGGTGTATCTCAAGATTAGAGTGATAACGGAATGCGTGTTGAGGGCTCGAGGGTCTGTAGTTACTCTGAGCGCTAGCGGGAGGAGCGCGCATACACTACTCTCGGCGAACCTGCGCGAGCTCATTTGCATACCGCACGCTCATTGGTCAGCGATTGCGGGGACGCTCCCCTCGTCAATCGTGATGTCACTGCAGTCAGCGGACTAGACTGCGGAATTCAGATAGTGAAAACTTTTTATGCGCCTTAAAAGGAGGAGACTTTTCCTAGGAAACAACATCACGCAGTTACCTGATTGTAGTATGTATGACTCGCTGTACTAGAGATTAAGTACAAAATAGGTATAATGAATGATAACTAGAAACTCTTAAACTTTGAATAAACACATCTACTGTTTATGACTTATTTTGAGCCACCTCATTGATTTTACTGCAGATCCCTGTCTTAAAGGATTAGTTCACATTCAAATTAAAATTCCCTGATAATTTACTCATCCCCATGTCATCCAAGATGTTCATGTCTTTCTTTCTTCAGTCGAAAAGAAATTAAGGTTTTTGATGAAAACATTCCAGGATTTTTCTCCATACAGTGGACTTCAATGGAGCCCAAACTGTTGAAGGTCAAAATTGCAGTTTCAGTGCAGCTTCAAAGCGTTCTACGCGATTCCAGAGGAGAAATAAGGGTCTTATCTAGTGAAACCGTTGCTCATTTTCCAAAAAATAAATAAAATTTTATACATTTTAACCATAAATGTTCATCTTGAACTAGCTCTCTTCTTCTTCTCTATTAGAATTTCGGCAGTGTAGACACTGCTAAGTGTATTACTGCCCTCCACAGGACAATGTTTGAACTAAATTGTCATATACAATATGCTAGTGCAAGTATATAACAATCAGTTCAAACTTTGACCTGTGGAGGGCAGTAATACACCTAGCAGTGTCTACACTGCTGGAATTCAAATAGAGAAGAAGAATAAGAGAGCTAGTTCAAGATGAGCATTTATGGTTAAAACGTATATAATTCTTAATTTTTTTTTTTAGAAAATGTGTGATGGTTTCTCTAGATAAGACTCTTATTCCTCGTCTGGGATCGTTTAAAGCCCTTTGAAGCGGCACTGAAACTGTAATTTTGACCTTCAACCATCTGGAGGCCATTGAAGTCCACTATATGGAGAAAAATAAAAAAACTTAATTTCTTTTTGACTGAAGAGAGAAGGACATGGACATCTTGGATGACATGGGGGTGAGTAAATTATCAGAAAATTTTAATTTGAAAGTGAACTAATCCTTTAAATCAAGGTTCCCAGTACTGTTTAGGCCAATGAATTCCCATGACTTTCCCAGTCTTTTGTAATTGCTGGATTAGGATTGTTAAAATAGATTGCATAACGAACAATTATTAGCAATGAAATAGGCCTATTGATGAAATACAAATGAGCATACCTAGTAAAGGTATATTTATAATAGAAATTCTCAAGATTATCCAGCATTAGCGTCAGTTCTGGCAGGTCATGTCAGTCAAGCTCGCATCAGCTGACTCCCAGGTGACTTACGTCTACCTATAGAAATATGACGCCTATCACAGCATCCATATATAAGCTCCTCGGTATAGAGTACCTCAGGGATGACACATTTTTGTAGGCAAAACCCGGAAGCGGCTTCCGGTTCCAACGCCGTAAAGTCTATGGGTTTTTTGAATGGGTTTTTGCTAAATTGCCTGAAATAAGGTCTGTGGTTAACAAAGCCTCTAAATACTTTCACGTTTTGATCTATGACATAAATCACACCAGTTATAACCCGCTTGTGATTTTTTTAAACCTTTACTGTGTCTTAAAAACGGCGGTTGCTAACAAATTGCTAAAAGGGATTACTTCCTTTGGCGGGGACTTTAGACGTCATCATAACAAACAGGACATTTGGACAGCATTTCTCATGAAAAAGTGGATAAGTATTCATAACAGCACAGATCATAATCAGCGAGCATGTTTTTAAATATGTTGTTTTTTAAATACAGTTTGAGGAAGTTTGGTGATGACGACGTTGATCCGCGACCATGGTGTGCTGTACTTCGTTTATAGCCTACTGTTAGCTTTTTATATCTGACCACTTTATTTAGGCTTCAAAATGTATTTATGTTGTTTTAACTTGTAAAGATTATCTTGACAGACAAAACGTGTAAGTGTCATAACCCTTTGTTAAACACAGAGCTTATTTTCTGCGATTTTCCAAAAGTCTATGGGAAAAATGCATAGGCTTTCAACCGAGGGAACCCGTGCACGGCTAACTTCCGGGTTGGCCTACAAAAACGCGTCATCCCTGAGGCACTCTATTATCAGCAACTATTGCATTTCTCAGGAGCTAATTACCCTCCTCCATCCCTAGCTCCTCCTCTCTTCAATCAGGATTGGTCTTATGATTCCCCTGAATCAGACTAATTCTTGAAATATGTGTACATGTTAAATTATGACATTAATTATTTCTGCATATGTTGGTTCTGTTCTGTTTACATTAGGGGGGTTATTGCTGCTCTCCCTGCTCTTATCCCTGCTGATTGATTTGATTTTGAGTATGCATGGCAGTAATGAGAAATAGCTTGATCTGAACTATACAAGTTTGTTTCTTGAGGTTATCTTATTGTGGGATTTTGATAAAGATTATTTTAGTCCTTGATGTCAAACTGGATTATTTGTTGAATTTTAATCCATCCCTTTTCTGCATCACTGTAGGCGGGCATTTCGAGGGCGGTGACTGTACCACCATGACCACAGGCACTAGAATTATGAGACTAGTCTTACATAAGCTTCAAGGCAATGGTTAAAATGTGGTCGGGATTGATGCAAGGCTTTGGTTTATTTTTTCCCAATCATTCTTGAATTTAAATCACAATTCTTAATACTAACATGGCAAGCTGTGTTTCAGATTACCTTTCTGTTTCGACTGGATTGTTTAAATTGTCACTCCAATACATTTAGTTTTCTTGTTGCTGCTTTTTATTTTGTCATGTCATTTACATTGCAACACAAATTAAGAGTTGAACTTGTTTATCATTCACTGTGGTTTCCTGTCATGAAATCTGCATTGATGTTGGTCATGATTCAGGAACAGTTTCGCTTGTTTCTTTGCACATAAGTCAGATGACATGTCACCAATATACAGTAAATGTATTTGTCTGACTGTCTTTCATTTGAATCTGAAAATTACACTTCCAAAAGAGGGATTTCACAGCAATGCCATAGAAGAACCATTCTGGGTTCCTTGAAGAACCTTTCAGTGAACAGTAACCATATTCACTTAGTTTGAAGAAAATGTGAAAAATCTAAAGAACCTTTTTCTGATATAAAGAACATTTTGTGCAATGGAAATGTTCCATGGTTCCATGTCAAAGGTTCTTTATGGAACCATCAATGCCTATAAAGAACCTTTGTTTTTAAGCGTGTAAAGAGAAAGTTTGCCAAAATCTTCTTTGCTGTTAAAAAACGAGGGGGTTTTCTGAAAGGCTTCTTGTAGCGCCATTTCTGAATTTTAAATTTCCCTTTTCAGCCCTTGTGAAATATGCTGTTAGAAGCTGTACAAAAGATGCTCTGCAACTCAGTGCAGAAAATAATCCAAAAATGAAAGCTATAATGTTTAGAAATGTACTCACCAGTTGTTGAGCATCAGTCAGTGTGTTTCAGAGAGCTGTCTTGACAGTGAAGTAAAGAATGATGGCAAAGAGGTGAGAGGAAACGCCCTGGATGGCCAAATCTAGCAGTAGGCCGGGGTGTGACTGCCTGTTTATTTGAGTTTGGGCTTGCTGCATATGCAACACAGTTATGGCTTAAAAAATCATGCAGAACACAAGGCTGAACTTTCGATACTGAAGCTTTACTACAAATACATGAGCAGTTCTCACAGTGAAACAGACTTTTTTTCTTCTTCAAATTTGTAAGATTTAGTTTCAATTTCAATTTCAATTTTTTTTTTTTTTTTTTTTTTTTTCAAAATTTATTATGAAATGTTGTTTCAGAACCAAGCAGCAACCTTCCGGTCTCTCTCTTGAATCCAACATGGTGACTTAAACTGCAATTCATCAACTGGCTGCTAGAGACAGGCTCCAGAAGGGAGTCAATCCTATAGACCGCCCATGTTAAAATGCCCAACTTTACAGCAGGAAAAAAAAAAAAAAAAAAAAAATTTTTTATCACTCATCCTTTTAAATTATATTAAGCCTTAAAATTCTGCATAATTAAGGGTGTGGCCACTTGAGTGACAGGTGGATTGCTGCTGCTGTCACCACTAGCCATTTGTCTGTTGTCTGTTGTCTTTTTTTAAAAAGATGTAATATACAGTAAGTCTAAGGTATCCCCTGAATGTGTCTGTGAAGTTTCATCTCAAAATACCCCATAGATTTTTTTTAATTCATTTTTTTAACTGCCTATTTTGGGGCATCATTATAAATGAGCCGATTCAGAGCTACTGGCCCTTTAATTCTCGTGCTCCACGCCCACGGAGCTCGCGCTTGCCTTGAACAGTGCATAAACAAAGTTTACACAGCTAATACAACCCTCAAATGGATCTTTACAAAGTGTTCGTCATGTATGCGGCATGTATGCGTCGGATTATGTGAGTATTGTATACTGTTATATTGTTTACATTGATTCTGAATGAATTTGAGGCTATGCTCCGTGGCTAATGGCTAATGCTACACTGTTGGAGAGATTTATAAAGAATGAAGTTGTGTTTATGAATTATACAGACTGCAAGTGTTTAAAAATGAAAATAGCGATGGCTCTTGTCTCCGTGAATACAGTAAGAAACGATGGTAACTTTAACCACATTTAACAGTACATTAGCAACATGCTAACGAAACATTTAGAAAGACAGTTTACAAATATCACTAAAAATATCATGATATCATGGATCATGTCAGTTATTGTTGCCATTTTTCGCTATTGTTCTTGTTTGCTTACCTAGTCTGTTGATTCACCTGTGCACATCCAGACGTTACTGGCTGCCCTTGTCTAATGCCTTTCATAATGTTGGGAACATGGGCTGGCATATGCAAATATTGGGGGCGTACACCCCGACTGTTACGTAACAGTCGGTGTTATGTTGAGATTCGCCTGTTCTTCGGAGGTCTTTTAAACAAATGCGATTTATATATGAAGGAGGAAACAATGGAGTTTGAGTTTGTGAATCATTTTTTGGTCTTGTATTGACATTGACAAAGTTTCAGTGAATTTAAGGTCTGGACTCAAAGGTGCCAATTCATGTGTGAAAATGATTCTTCATGCTCCCTCCCAACCATTCTTTCACAATTTGAGCCTGATGAATCTTGGCTTTGTCTCCCTGGAATATGACCACGATGTTTCTTCCTACATGGTTGTTTAAGAAATAAAAAGCTACACACTCCATCAATTAGGGTTAGAAGAACTGTAATAACATACATTTAACATGCTAAAAACATAATCACTGCAATAATGATCCAATCATAGACTCTTAAGCATTTGCCTATTTAAAGGATTAGTTCACTTTCAAATGAAAATTCACCCAAGCTTTATTCACCTTCACTGCCATTATGAAGCTTGGATGCATAGGGATATTTATTAAAATATCTCTGATTGTGTTCATCAGAAAGAAGAAAGTCACATACACCTATAGGATAGCTTGAGTGTGAGTAAAGCTTGGGCTAATTTTCATTTGAAAGTGAACTAATCCTTTAAATCCAAACAGCGCCGGGCTGTTTTTTTTTTTTTGTTGACACAAAGATTTCGATTGTGTCACATGACCTGCATGTTTCATTTTGTGAGTTGCATCCAATTATCGTATTGGAAATAAAAAGTGATTTTGCAATTTTGTTTAACAGTCCAATCAAATACAGGATAATTTGCATGCATTTAATGTTATTACTTCCAGATCAAGTTGCATTGCATTTTGAGATACAGCACAGCCTACATATTTGGCAAATGTAGTAGTAGATCATCCAGGTTTTCTCAATATGTTTGGTTGGTTAGCATAGTCCTCTTAGCTCCTTCTGGTAGATGCTGTAATTATTGCATTATTTAAATATATACAGTTGTTTAATGCACATTTTGGCAAATGTAGTAGTAGATCTTTCGGCTATTATATGCATACACAACATTAGCCAACTGTGCTGAGTATACATACTATATTCTGCATAAATAGCAAGAGTAGTATAGTAATAGTAGCTCTAGTGTTTGCATGTCGCTCCTGCTTCTAAAGGTCTTGTGAGTAGTTCCTGACTCAGAGCCCCGCTCTTTGTTCCAGGACCACAATCATATCTACAATCATAGATCTCAAAACAAGTATTTGTCATACATTAGTGGCAGCTGGGACTCGGTTAGAAGGAGCTCTGTGTGACACGCAGTGCGAGATTGTGTTTTTGTGCACCTGTTTCCTTCACAAACATCCTTTAAAATGACTTCCTCATTTTTCACTCTATAACAAGACTGGGTTAGAACACAGCAGAGAATTTTTTCTTTAATTACTTCAGGTTTTATTTGGTTAATTAGTGTTGTTGAGGACAGGTGTCATTATAACTGTTGCTCACGATTAGGTTAGTTATTTGAACAAACCTCTAATTCAAAGTATTAAACTTTAGTTCATAACAAATGGAATATCATGTAACTGTAAAATTTATGGCAAAAAAAAAAAAAAAAAGACATCTGGTTGCAACATTTTAAGCTGACCTTAAATTTACAGTAAAAATTGTGTATTTCATTAACCAAAATAATGTTAATAATTATTAAAATATTTACCCTTATCTACAGACAACCACCATAAAGAAAGGTGGTAAAGATTTTTAGTTGTTAATTGTGGCATATTGCTAAAACTATATAATTTGTATTTCATCGAGAGCTTTACCTCAGTTGTTTTAGGAACAGTCCCTTGGTTGTCGTCGAAAATTTACATTACTAAATCAACAGTCTGCTCTCAGCCAGAGCGCTCTTTCAGTAGGATTGTATAACTAAGTTTGCAGTTTCAGTGAAGACACGAAATGACAAGAGAAGAAAGTTATTAGTTTTAGCTATCTCTGAGCCGTTGCCATAACAATGGCTTCCAAGGCCAAGAGATTTGTGGTTGTTCTGTACTGAAGTTTCTAGTTGGTTGCAGGCCGCTGATGGTGGGCGATGCTTGAACTATTTTTGTGTTTAACAGCTGGGCTGCACAATAAAAACTCACAATACACATGGTTTAGCATAATGAGATCATTCTGTTTGACTCTTGAGGCACCACCAAGTGTGTAGCACATGTATCCTCTACCATGAGGAGTTTGACTGTGAGCCGGGTTGAAGCATGGCTCTCTTTGACATGTACTGTATGTGTCTTTGTATTATAGGCAGGAAGTTTGGATGAAATGTATACGTATTTCATGCTGACCAACTTTGGGGAAGAAAAATGACAAAAGAGAGCTAATTTGTTTCTTCTAGGCAACAATGAGATCATGCTGAAAAGTAACCTTTTGCTTAAAGGGGTGGTTGATTATGATTTCACTGTTTTAGTTGTTGTAGTAGAGTGTTGTGCCGTCATTTTACGCCGGACTGCTTCACAAACGAGGGTTAATTCAACACTGGATTTGCACAAAAGATTAACATGATGGCACATGCTAGTCGATGAGTTGAATCAACTCCACAGCAACTACATAAATGTATCCACTTTGGTTTGAACAATGTAAGGTTGAACACCGTTACTGACAATCTTCATTTTGGCTGCGTGAGATTCTCCAGCTTTGTTGTTGTTGAGCAACCGAAGCATGAGCTGTTAAAGCTCCGCCCTCTTCTGGAAAGGGGGCCTGGAGCAGTAGCTCATTTGCATTTAAAGGGACACACACACAAAAATGGTGTGTTTTTGCTCACACCCAAATAGGAGCAAATTTGACAAGCTATAATAAATGATCTGTGGGGTATTTTGAGCTGAAACTTCACTGACACATTCTGGGGACACCAGAGACTTATATTACATCTTGTGAAAGGGGCATTATAGGTCCCCTTTAAAGTGCCCCTATTATGCTTTTTAAAGGTTCCTAATTTTGTTTTAGAGGTCTCCTACAATAGGTTTACATGCATCAAAGGTCAAACTTTTCTCACAGTGTCTGAAGTGGTCTAATAAAGGATCCGGTCTCTCTAAACCCCTCCTTTCCAAGAGCTACTCTGCTCTGATTAGTCAGATGGAAAAGTCTGTTCTGATTGGTTGACCACTTACAGTGTGTTGGAAAATAAACGGCCATTACTATATCTGAATTTCAGCTCTCGATTTTACAGTAGCCTATCAATTCCAGTGGATTTGCTTTCACAGTGCAGAAAACAGCATCTTCTCGACATGTTGACAACATGAACCAAACTCTCCCATTCTCAGCTCTCCTCAGTCTCATGTTCGTGCAGAAAGTAAGACTGGAATTACTGACGACTCATTTCAGGCAGTTCAGAATCACTTCTTTCTTTTGAGAAAGTGCACTTTGATCTTTGAAACTTTGCAGACCTTTTACATTCACAAACAGCTATATTATGAAAGATGATATCCAAAAAGCATAATAGGAGCACTTAAAGTCTCTTACTTACTCAGAAAAAGATTCCTAGAGTTTCAGAAGAGATCTTAACAAAGTCTTACATTGTGCTTTTTGATTTTACAAGTATGCATTTAAAATATCAGCGAGCTTAAACATTTCTCATCAAATTCTTCCAAGGCCAAATGATCTGAGCTCACATTCATTTTAATGTTATCAACAATTGTGTCATTTATTCCTATTCACTGGAAAAAAAAAAAAAAAAAAAAAAAAAAAAAAAATATATATATATATATATATATATAATTTTTTTTGTATATATATTGCTTATTTATTGCTTTATTGTATATATATATACAATAAAGCAATAACGCAAACATTATTGTAGTACATTTCCCAAGAAAATGCTATTTCAGTCTTTCTACTTCAAAATTTACCAATTAATTTGCTGTTATACTTGCCTTTTCTTTGTAATTATTTGTGAAATTTACTAGCAATTTCTGAGTGAAAATCACACAGATTTTCTTACAGTGTTTATCCTAAGGAATTTTAAGAGAAACATCTGAGATATACAGTAGTTGATACTTCAATGAAACATAATGGAAAACTCATTTAGCAGTAAAAGAGCAGCATCTGAACAATAATTTTTCATGTGGGGACGGTCTCTCAATCTAGGCTAACTGCTGTGGTCAAGGGCACAATGGTGATTTAACTTGGTTCTCAGTAACTTTCCTACTTGAGATTGAACCTGAAAGCATTGTGCTAGCAGCCCAGGTCCTTCAGGATACTGTGAAGGTACCGCCCATCCAATCCATCAACACAAGTAATCAGTACAGCTTCCTGTGGCATCAGCAAAGTCTTGACAGCCCCTCTCATTCTCTCTCTATGTCTCTCCAGGTCCTTTATAATCACGCTGACCTTTGGTGACCCTGTAGCTACGGAGCATTGTGTCGGAATCCAGGGCATGTGAAGGCCAAGGGAACGAAATAAAGAGCTACGAAATCTTTGCTGTTTGGAGGTGGAGGGGCTTTTTATAAGAGTTATCACCTCAGCAAAAACACCAGGGTAAGACCCCCGCCAGCAAATCAGTATGTCGTCTTTGAAGATCGTATCTTTAGATAAGTCCTATGTGGAGTTGTATAGGACATCCTGCAGTGCGTAGAACATCAGTTGCTTCCTTAGATTTCGCTGATGAGTGGATTATTTGCTCCTCTCTTTTAAAAGAAAAGGCTTTGGTTGGTATAATTGGATTGCTGATTATGCTGATTCATTTTTTATATGGTGTTTAATATATGTTTGTTTATTATTAGATATATTGCAAACTGTTAAAACTGTACAGATTTTAGGTTAAAATTTATATATAAATGCATAAGGAAAGGTATATATATTTAAATGTGTGAGGTTCGTTCAATGTGATAAAGTACCAATATTACATGCAGCCTTTCAGTTAATTAAGTCATTTTAACTGCATAATGATTATGAAAAATCATAATCAGGCTGGTTTATGCTGGTCTAGATGGTGGACTGTTCATCATCATTATTTACTTTCTGAAGAAGCTGGTTTTCAATGGAGGACCTGGATAATGTAGTTAAAAGATCTGGTGTAGAAACTAATCATTTAGTTGGTTTGTTCTTCAAATCCTTAAACGTACACTCCTACCAGAAACCTGCGCTCATTAAAGGAGCGAAGGCTTGTGGTACCATCACAGAGAGGCACAAAATCACTTTCCAGAACGTTCTCGTTCACTGTTCCTTGCTGGTGGAACGATCTTCCTGCCTCCATCCGGAATGCGGAATCCCTGGCAATATTCAAAAGACAGCTGAAAACCCATCTCTTTCGTGAGCACTTAACCTCATCTTAAAAAAAAAAAAAAAAAAAAAAAAAACTTCTTACTCCTATCCTTTCACTTCCTCTAATCCCTCTCTATTGTAGCTTAGGATAATCTGAGCACTGCCTATAACTTGTATTATGAGCACTTCTTGTCTATTTGCCTCGTCATGACGACTCGCTTGTTGTATTCCTCACTTGTAAGTCGCTTTGGATAAAAGCGTCTGCCAAATGAATAAATGTAAATGTAAATGTAAATGTGCCCTAGAATCAAAAATTGAATTTACCTCGGCATAGTTGAATAACAAGAGTTCAGTACATGGAAAAGACATACGTTGAGTTTCAAACTCCATTGCTTCCTCCTTCTTATATAAATCTCATTTGTTTAAAAGACCTCTGGAAAACAGGCGAATCTCAACATAACACAGATTGTTACATAACAGTCGGGATCATTAATATGTATGCCCCCAATATTTGCATATGCCAGCTCATGTTCAAGGCATTACACAAGGGCAGCCAGTATTAACGTCTGGATCTGTGCACAGCTGAATCATCAGACTAGGTAAGCAAGCAAGAACAATAGTGAAAAATGGCAGATGGAGCAATAATAACTGTCATGATCCATGATTACATGATATTTTTAGTGATATTTGTGAATTGTCTTTCTAAATGTTTTGTTAGCATGTTGCTAATGTACTGTTAAATGTGGTTAAAGTTACCATCTTTTCTTACTGTATTCGTGGAGACAAGAGCCGTCGCTATTTTCATTTTTAAACACTTGCAGTCTGTATAATGAATAAACACAACTCAGTTCTTTATAAATCTCTCCAACAGTGTAGCATTCGCCGTTAGCCACGGAGCACTATCAAACTCAATCATAAATTCAAATGTAAACATCCAAATAAATACTATACTCACAGGAATCGATGCATGCATGCAGCATGAATGACGAACATCTTGTAAAGATCCATTTGAGGGTTATATTAGCTGTGTGAACTTTGTTTATGCACTGTATAACTGCACTTATAGTCGAGAGCTCGGGAGGGCAGGGAGCGAGAGATTTAAAGGGGCCGCACAGCCTGAATCGGTGCATAGTTAATGATGCCCCAAAATAGGCAGTTAAAAAAATTTATTTAAAAAAATCTATGGGGTATTTTGAGCTGAAACTTCACAGACAGGTTCAGGGGACACCTTAGACTTATATTACATTTTTTGAAAAGACGTTCTATGGCACCTTTAAAGGGGACATATGACAATCGGACTTTTTACATTTTTAACTGCTATAATCGGGTCCCCGGTGTGTCTACCAACCCAGAAAACCTGAAAAAAGACAACTCAGCAACTTTGTTTTGGCAAGCCTTTCTCTGCAAGCATGTGAAAAAATGACATTTCTTGTGACATAGGAAGGGGATCTTATTATAATATTACCGCCCCTTAATCTGCACGTTTCCATCCACGGTGCCGCCATTTTGTTTTCGCAAGCGACAATGGTGTACCAGTCCTAACACCATGGCAAAAGTTTGAGCAAAGCATGCTAACTGTTCTGTCATTGGCTGCACAGACGAGCACTGAACACTATTTAGAGTCTCGTTATCTTGGATAGCCTGCAAGTTGACCATGGCAAGCTTGATTGCTAAAAAACGAGCGTTTCTGTCCAAGCGATATTTTGTGAAAAAATATTAGACCATTCACAGCATTTGATAGCAATCATAAACATTAGCCTGGTGTGTATGGCTCTGTTTGGAAAATAGATATACGCTACTGTATATATAGTGGGCGTCTATACAGGTTTTGCACGAAAGATTAACATGACGGCACATGCGAGTCGATGAGTTGAATCAACTCCACAGCAACTACATAAATTTATCCTCTAACCATTCAGAAACATCCAGTTTCATTCTAAAAGTTGTAACTTCTTCCTGAGTCTCTCCATCAGTGTCGACTCCGGTTTGATCAATGTAAGTCTGAACACCGTTACTGACAATCCTCATTTTGGCTGCGTGAGATTCTCCAGCTTTGTTGTTGTTGAGCAACCGAAGCGTGAGCTGTTAAAGCTCCGCCCTCTTCTGGAAAGGGGGCCGGCAGCAGCAGCTCATTTGCATTTAAAGGGACACACACAAAAATGCCGTGTTTTTGCTCATACCAAAATAGGGGCAAATTTGACAAGCTATAATAAATGATCTGTGTGGTATTTTGAGCTGAAACTTCACAGACACATTCTGCCGACACCAGAGACTTATATTACATCTTGTGAAAAAGGGCATTATAGGTCCCCTTTAGCATAAACCTCATTCCTGTTTCCCTCTGTTGATTCATGCCATGTGAATGGCTGAGTGATGTTGAATAGATGGGTGATAAAGTTGAATGCTGAAAGAATGAAAATTGTCATTAATGGGTTTTGACCTCTTCCTGTGCGTATATCACCCACTTCCTGTGCATTTGTGTGTCAAGACATCTCCGTTGTATCTCACAGCACGTAAATGTCTGTCGTTGTTTGTTACTGCTGGTTTGGTTTGACCCCAATTTCTAAACCTCTACGCATGAAACAATTGCAGAACTACAACTGGATCAAACGCTGTAGAATTTATATACCAGACAAAAGCTTTGAAGTTAACATTAGATCAAAATTGACCCTGTTTGCTTCAACATAACAACTTGAATTTTCAGCTGATGTCACCAGTCCCTTTTATTTTTCAGCCCCCCACTACAACCACCTGCCCACTTTTCACAATCCAACCAATTCCCAATGGAGAGAATCACGTTCCGCTCTTTTCTTTTAGCTAAATAAAATATCATGTTACAGAGGTAAAATGGGTTGCAAATACTATTTCTTGGTAACCTTGAGATAACCTTCTCCCTGTTGATGAATGATCATGACATTAGTGTTAATGATCTTACCATTCTTAACCAAAACAGAACAATACATGATTAGAGAGCAGAATGAGATTCACACACAACGCCACACATCCCCCTCTGTGTCCCAATTTTTTTTCTAGAAGTTTAATGGCGTTGCAATGAGGACAACATTGTGTGTGTGTGTGTGTGTGTGTGTGTGTGTGTGTGTGTGTGTGTGTGTGTGATGTGAGTGATGATGTGTGGTGGGGTGTTGACAGTTCCATTTCCAGTGCGAGACACCCTACATGTCTGGAATACAACACACACACACACACCTTTTTTTCCTCTCGCTCTGTTCTTCCTACTTTCTTTCATCACTGAACCTCTCTTCTACAATGAACACTTAGCTGAATTTGATCTCTTTCTATTTCGTTCTTGCTGGTACTTGTCAATTTGTTCCTCTGCCCCAACGTGAAATCAGTGCAAAAACACCACGTTTGTTCAGCACCCTGAAAACTGTCAGACTAATGCATCAACAAGTCAAAAGAATTTTGCATTCAGATACTGTACCTTTTGTTAAGAAAATGTTGAATATGGAAAGGCCACGTAGAATCTGTGCCCATGGAGCTCAGCAAATCAAAATGTCTATACATCCTTATAGAAAATTTGCAAGGTCATTTATTAAAGAATTTCTGTAATTTCATTTTGCTTTTTTTTTTTTTTTAAAAAGTGTTTAACACATTTTGCCATTTGCATTCTGCAGTTTCTACCTAGGATAGACGGCATTCTGATTTCTTCATTCATTCGTTCTTTTGTTTGTTCATTATATACATATTTCATTCATTAATACAGTTTATTCACTATAGATTAAAAAAATGGTAATAAAATATGACAAAAACTGTGTCAGAAAAAATTCATCTTAATTATGTCAGATGACACTTAAGCAAAACATGGTCAGGTCAAAGTGTCTGAATAATTTTTGATTCTAGATTTTTATCAATTTTACTGGTAGTCCACTGTATGAAGAATTTTTGGGTATAATATATCACTTTATTTTGCTATCCTCACTTACATAAATTAACTGTAGTGTCCTGCACCCACTAGTAAAAATATATCAAAAAATTATATCTAGTGTCTGAATAATGTTTGGTTTGTATATTTGTTCTATCATTCTAATGATCTATCGTTTGTTTTATCGTTAGCTTGTTCTGTCGTTCGTTCAATCTATCGTTCGTTTGTTCTATTGTTCATTCTATCGTTCTATCATTCTATCATTTGTTCTGTCGTTCATTCTATTGTTTGTTCTATCATTCATTCTTTCTATCTATTGTTCTGTCGTTCATTCTATCGTCCATTGTATCATTCGTCCTATCATTAATTCTATTGGTCATTCTATTGTTCGTTCTGTCGTTCGTTCTATCTATAGTTCTGTCATTCTATCTATCGTTCTATTGTCCTTTCAATCTTTCATTCTATCTTTTGTTCTATCATTTGTTCTATCGTCCATTGTATCGTTCGTTCTATCTATCATTCATTCTATCATTCATTCTATCATTCGTCCTATCGTCCGTTGTATCATTCGTTCAATCTATCGTTCGTTCTATCGTACGTCCTGTCATTCGTTCTATTGGTCATTCTATCATTTGTTCTATCATTCGTATTATCTATCATTCTATCATTCTATCGTTCATTCTATCTTTCATTCTGTCATCCATTCTATCATCTGTTCTATCTATCGTTTATTCTATCATTTATTCTGTTGTTCGTTCTATTGGTCGTTCTATCTATTGTTCTATCATTCTATCTATCATTCTTTCTATCATTTTATCATTCTTTCTATCATTCTGTCATTCATTCTATTGTTCGTTATATCTATCATTCTTTCTATCGTCCATTCTATCATTCATTCTATCTGTCGTTCTGTCATTCATTCTATCGATCATTCATTCTATCGTTCATTCTATCGATCGTTCTAACGATTGTTCTATCATTCTATAAAATTACAGTTCAAGAGTTGCTCTTTCATTTTAAAAAAAATCACAGGAATCCCTCCTAAGTATGATCCTACATATTTATCTCTAGTGAGCAGATGAATTCTGATAGAAATAGCTTGCATGAATGGAGGGTCACTGACTTTGTACTTCATGTCAAAACAGTAATAATTTTAGAGTTTTTCACAAATATTGAGCTTGTACATAACGCTTTTCCAATGTTTCGATCCTTCAGAAGGCTATTTAGAGCCGCAGGCATCACCCACATAAGGTTTGTCAAACTTTTACTTACCTAATCTTAAATGGCAGTTCTTTTGGTCTTTAGGAATATTAGTATCTCTCCTGGTTTCTCCCTATTTCACTGTGATTGGGCAGGTTGACTTTCTGAACACCCAGTTGGTGCCATTGTAAATGTTTTATAATGAACATGGGTTGCAGAAGTATAGAATGAGTCATTTTTTGCACTTAGTTTTAAATAGACGATTTTTGGACCGCATGGGGAAGTTGTGAATGTGTCTCTATGTTTTCAAAAATACAGTTATTTTATCACAAAACACCAAGGCAAATGTGATTCCTCATGATTGGACCCCTTTAATAGAAAGCCACCACATCGATTTCCAGTTCTGCTCTGTGTCTCTTATGTTTTTCCCATTTAAATTGTCTGTGAGCAGAACGTCTGGACAGAGCTGAGGATTCCTGAGGGAGATGTCTAGAACAGAGATGGCCTGGGATGGAGATGTGTGGTTTTGGTCTAGTTATTCATGGAGAGGATCCATTGAGCTTTTGTGCCATCTGGTTGTGGTGTACTTTGGGGCATTTTGACGAATGACAGCAATGCATTGTGGGTATTTCAGAGTGTGTGTTAGGATGAACAGCATTTACACTGTTTTAGGAACAGTGAATTTACAGCACGCTCACACACACTGAACCAAGCCCTCCTTGTAATTAAATACTTCTTATAGTACTGAAATCGTGCCATTTACACCATCACAAAACAGTTCCTTAGCACTGAAAATATCTTTTCTTTCCTTGGTCTCCCTGAAGACATGCACAAAATGCTGTGGCGGGTTGTGCCGTGGCTTGTTCATTGACCTACTTCTGGCTCTTTTGCACCAGCCATGTGTACATGGTTGAATGGGGTACTGGATGTTCAAAATGGCCTCAACACAAAGTAAAATCCCATCGAAAGCAGCAACACAATGTCCCGTGAAACGCTCTACAGTTCTGAGCAGACGTGCATAAAAGATGTTTAGAAATCAACAAAAAAAGCCAGTGACAGCTTCGAGAATCAGTTTTGTATGGAAAGTGTGTGAGTTTCAATGATGTGTTGTCAAGCTGTTAAAAAAGCAGCGTTATAGAAAATCATGATGTTAAGCTTTATAATATCTTAAAGGATTAGTTCACTTTCAAATAAAAATTAGCCCAAGCTTTACTCACCCTCAAGCCATCGTAGGTGTATATGACTTTCTTCTTTCTGATAAACACTTTATAATGGCAGGCTCCGGGGGGTTAATGAAGGCCTTCTGAAATGAAACGATGCGTTTGTTTTAAAAAAACATATTTAACAAGTTATGAAGTAAAATATCTAGCTTCCACCAGACCGCCTTCCGTATTCAACTTACAAAGAAAATGTAAAACTCTCACAGTTCAAAAAGCTTACGCTATATCCTATATGCCTTCCCTATTCAACTTATGGAAAAAGTGTAAAATGATGCAACACCAGTTTACACTTTCTGTGTAAGTTGTATACAGAAGGCAGTCTGGCAAAAGCTAAATATATATATTTTTTTGCTGATATGAACAATCAAGCAAGTGTATCTGGTATTCAGATAAAGCAAAAAAGAAAAAAAAAAATACATCACCTTGATTGGCTTATTGCTGTCATGAAATGGAGGCAACAGCATAATAAAATTTTGTATATTTATATATTTAACATTTTTTAAAAATTGTTATATTGTTAATATTATATTATATAAATATGTATATATTTTTAATAAAATAAATAATATTATAAATAAATATAATTTAAAAATTTTAATATTTTGGATTTATAATATGTACATTTTCAGAAGAACAATTGGGTACTGGCCATTCAAAAGTTGTCCTCACAATGTTAGGGTGTTGTGAGTGGTTGTCAGGGTGTTGCTATGTGGTTGCTATGGTGTTTTTAGTAGTTGCTAGGTGGTTGTCTACTGGCAGGTCAAAAGGTCTGAAGCTGTTTTTTTCAATGATTTGGAGGGAGTTGTGTATTGAAGAGGCTGAACACTATTGATTGAGCTCAGATAAGCTAAAGTTCAGAGTTTTTCAGTCTTGGGTGGGACACTAATGACACTCCTGCTGCCTGGTAACACAAACACACACAATGCTGTATCAACACTCTGAAAAAAACAGGTGACCTCAACATTTCCACTCACTGTTGACCTCCCAGGGAACATACACACACATGTTGGGTTTAACCCTACCCATAAACCTACCCATCACAGAAAACGTTCTGCTATTTTAGATTTTAAAAATATAATTCTATATGATTTATAAGTTTGTTTGTTGTTCATAGGGACCAAAAAAAAAAAAAAAAGTCCCCACAAGGTCAAAATGTACTGACAGGGGGGCATTTCGGACATTTAGTTAATACCAGGACCACAACACACACACACACACACACAGGGCTACACTGAAATCTTTTTTCTCTTCAGTTGCTCTCAGTCTGAACTCTGGCTTGAGAAACAGACAGTACATGATATCTGTCTTTCTGTTTTGTAAATCTGAAGGGCATAAAATGATAACACTAAATCTATTTTGTCTCCATTTTAAAGCACGTCTTGTACGAAAAAACTATTTCCCAAAACAAACCCATGCAATATTCTTTTGCTAGATTAACTGCACCACAATTTTATGTGTTCTTGTTAAAATCTACAGTGCTGTTCAAAAGTCAAAGAAATGAATACTTTTATCCATCAAGGATGCATTTAATTGATCAAAAGTGACAGTAAAGATGTTTATAATGTTATAAAATATTTCTATTTCAAGTAAATGCTGTTTTTTGGACTTTGTTCATCAAGGAATCCTGAAAAAAATGACAGAGTTTCCACACAAATATTAACCCTCAGGGGTCTGAGGATTTTTGGGCCCCTGGAGAAGTTTTGACATGCCCTGACATTTGTGCTTTTTTCAGTTGTTCATAAACATATCAATGGAAAAAGTGTCATTACACTGTATTCAGCACAAACTAGGCTACAATAATATGTGAGGAACATGTATGTACATGTTTGTGTTTTTGAAGGAATAACGTTTATGCGTGGTTATTGAAAAAACAAAAAACTTAAGTCACTGAAATAAAGCCAAAAAATATATATTAAATCTTTGTTCACAAGACTTCTGGTTATTGGAGGTTGTAGACTAGAGTTTTTGCTTCAAAATGAGGTAAAAATTATGCTGCCTGCTTGTTCATATAAAACAATAGAGAGATTAAAATTTTCTAAAACATCTTTGGTCAAGAAACACAGTATGCGTGGAGGCGCAAATAATCATGAATAATGGGTGATTCTCACCTGAGAAGACAAAAGAATCGCATAAAGAGCTCTAATGACCTGCATAAATAATGAGCTCTTTCAGACAGGTAAGCTGTGAAAAAACCCTCTGTTGATCATGTCTCAAATCTCATCATGGTGTAAATCAAACATACAGAAAAAGTAGCAATACTGTGAAATATTATTACAATTTAAAATAATGGTATTCTATTATATTCTTTAAAATATAATGTATTTCTGTGATGCAAAGTGTCTGAACAATTATGTTACCTCTATGGCATTTCATATAGGCTTTTAGCTTAAAAGCATGCACATTTGGAGAAATATTGATGGATTCTCATATGTTTGTCAATTTTCTATACAGAGGAGTAATATTCAGGATTTATTGTCATTACTATGAGTGCTGGATACTGTGTTTTCAATTCATACTTGCAGCCGGAGGGTGCTCTGCCCCTTTTGTCCACAAATGCCTGAGCACTAAAGAAGAATAGGCAATCCAGGAACTAACCGAACTAACAGAGGCCAGAGATCGCTAACTATGGCTATTCAAAACACTTTTCAAGACAATAAATACACGATTGAGACGGCACAACCATTTACAACATTGATAACAATGAGAAATGTTTCTTGAGCAGCAAATCAGCATATTAGAATGATTTCTGAAGGATCATGTGACATGTTCCAGGTTGCACTTTTCCATAAAAACACCATAAAAGTGCTATTTTTCAAGTCTTGTAAAGTCATGATATCTGCTTGTGATAACCCACATTTCTACATATTCAAACTGAGATTTAAGATCTATGCTGGAGAGCATTTTATTTTTACTTGAGTTTGAAATTTCCATGTTCATTACTATTATGTGACTTCTGACATCCCTAAATATAGCACTTGAGACTACCTGAATCATACTTTCATGGTTGCTTTTGGTCATTTTGGACCCCATTCATGAGTGTTGAATGGAGGAGTGCCTGGAGTGTAGTGAGTCATATGTGTTTGGAATGACATGACGTTGAGCAAATTATTAAATTTTTTGGGGTTTTTGTATGAACTAACCCCTTTAACTAGAATTCAAAAGTGTTGATGTTTTGAATTGAAGTACAAGTATATTTAATTCTGACCACCTGACCTGTCACATCTACTGATCAATTGTCTCAGACCATCTGAGCAAACAAATCAATCTTGACCTGCACTCCAAACCCTCTCCCTCAACCCCTACAATCATCAGTGGAACAGTAAAATCATCCATTATTTCTTACTCACGACGGTATGAGGCTGTCCCAACAACCATTCATTCATTTCTAGAGATCAACACTTAAAAATAAGTACAAAAACAAATCTCCAGACAAGATTCGGTCTGAAACATAACTCAGCTGTCTTAACGCTTCCAAAAAGAGAGCAGAACTATACAAAACCTTTCCGCAGATGAAAAAATCATCATCTCTGGAATTCAAATCTGTCTTTTTTCATCCAAATCCTGTATTTTATTGAATGTATCTGGACAGTAGGGAAACATATTCATAGTATGTGTGCATGACTTTGGTTTGGCAGTGGAATAATTCCCCATCTGTTCCTTTTTCATGAACACTTGTGCCATTATCACCACATTCTAGAACACTGTGCCAAAGCCAAATATTCTGATTTCCATGTCTGTTTTAACAATACGCCTGCAGCGACAATTGTACAGATAGTATGTACTGTGCTCGTACTATCTGGGTATATACAAATAAGTGTAGAATAAACCAAAATGTTCTGATTGGCTGTTATTTTCTTGCTTTGTTTTTATGCCTCAAAATCTAACTACGGAAGAGGATTAGGGCCAAGCAATAATAAAAAAATAAAACCATCTCGAGATTAAAGTTGATAAATTTCGAGAAAAAGTCGAGATAAAATGTTGAGAATAAAGTTATTAAATTACGAGAAAAAAGTCATTAGATTATGAGAACAAATTCGGTAAATTATGAGAAAAAAAGTAGTTAAATTTTGAGAAAAAAAGTTGTTAAATTATGAGAACAAATTCATAATTTAACAGATTCAGTATTCATCAAAATGAATAAAAACAGTGAATTGCAAACTCAGAATATTACACAGTCCTGCACTAATTACCAGTAAATATGTTAAATAACACAAATATACATTATGTATTTAATCTCACGTTATTAACCAATGTCTTTGCTGCTGACCTTTGATGATCCAATTCAATCACAATAATAGGCAAAAAATTACTTTAGAAAACATCACATATGTGTTTCATTCTCTGTTTTATTGTAGAAGAGTGCTGAAATTTCTTGTCTGGTTGCTTTCTCACCTATACAGGTGTGAATTTGCATTTCCTTTAGCACTTCTGGTGTGAAAGGGCCTTTACATTTGCCCAAAATGAAATAACTTTTTTGTTATTAAAAAACAAACAAGCAAGCCCAGCCCAGATTAGAAAAAGTAACGTAACACATTACTTTCCATAAAAAGAATAAGTAACGCAATTAGTTCCTTTTTTTAGGAATTGGTTACTTTTTATTACTTTTAAAAGTAACTTTCCCCAACACTGCTAGCTAGTACACTGTAAAAAAAAATCCCAGTAAAATTTACGGTAAAAAACCGGCAGCTGTGGTTGCCAGAACTTTACCGTAAAAAATACAGTAGCAACGTAAAAAAAATCTGTTAAATTTACGGTAAAATAACGTATTTCATTAACTGATATAATGTTAATTTACCAACCTAATGAAGTACTAATATCTGTTTTGTACCTTTATAATACACTGACAGTCACCAAACACAGTGGTGATAAGAGTCACATGATGAATCAAAGTTCATCACAAGCTGAGAAGGACAACACTAACATATAGAAGGTGCACACAGTGTCATTCACACACACACACTAAACACCATCATGGTAACATGCATGAAATTTTAAAAATGCAATAAACATTAATTTAACAACATTAGATGTAACATAAAACCATAATGTACATAACTGATTAGAAAAAAATGAGAAAAACTAAGAAGAAACAGAGTTATTTCAACGAAAATATATCAAATGTGAAGTGTCACGCAGGGAATTGTGGGAATGTCAATTTACAGTTTTTCACTGTAAATTTTACAATGAATTGTTATTTTTCACTTCCAAAAACTGTGAATTTAACGGTATTTTACCGTAAAATTACATTAAACGTACCGTTAGATCTATTACAGTTATTCACCGTATATAGTACGGAAACTTTCTGTAAACCAATTGACAGTTTTTCACCGCAGCATTTTTACAGTCTTTTACTGTTAAAATCACGGTAATTTTTTACAGTGTATGGTAACTTTCACATGAATAGAAATTTTGTTCAGAATTCATGTTATGCATATGTAAATGTATTGGCGCTTTTCCACTGCGTGCACAGCTCGGCTAGCTTTGCTTGTCCACTGCAGTTTAGTACCGCTTCAAAGTAGGTGTGATTATTGACTGATTGTTATAGTTGCGCCGCCACCTTGTCTTGACCCCGATACAACCATTTCTTTTTTCAAGTTGCATGCGACGGTTGTTTAAAGCAAGTTCTTTAAAAAAAGTCACACAAACAAATGATACTGCAGTGGCTGTTACTGACGATTTAAATCTAGTGCTGTTGGTGCCTCGTGTCGCAAATCCAGTGGTGCTTGTAGTGACACATTTTAGTATCGGTACGGCTTGCTTGGAACCTCAACCGATGTGGTACTATTTAAGAGAGCCGTACCGAGCCGTACCATGCTGTGGAAAAGCGGCATATAATTATCAGAAAGTAAAAATAGTACAAAGTCATCTGCAAGTGAATTCAATTGATTTGAATTTTTTGCAACTATATCTGGAAATCATGTTTACCAGGCCAGTTTTACAGGTTTAGTGGCAGCAAATCTTACTCACAAGTTTTGTTTAAGGCACAGTTGCAAGTAGATCTTTTATTGTCTTATAATTTGTCAGATAAACACACCCTAAAAACATGCAAAAGCAACTGAATTCTTGTTTTTACATGTTGGTCAGACAGTCTCTTACATACTGTAGGCGTTGCTTGACATTACATTGAGGACTTGACCTTTAGCTACAAAAGTCAATAGACAGTGAGGATAGACAGTAACTGACATAGAAAACTTGTTGCATTGTACCTGGTTAGGATGTGTTGGTATTGAATTGATTTGTTGAAGTCAGTGATAAAATTTAATACATTTCTGTTGTTTTCATTATAGCTTTTATTACCAAATGAAATATACAGATTAATTTAGCTTTATAAATATTTAAATTAAGCAAAATGTCAAATTAAGGAAATGAAACACATTTATGCTTCTACAAAGTGACTTCGCAGTCATTATTTCTCACTGAGGAGTTTTCCATCAGCGCAGCTCAGACAAAAGCAGAACAGACTGCAGTGGGATCTGAGCCACATCTACCCCACTAGACTCACAAATACAAGCTCCCAGAATGCTCTGTGCTTGCGGCTTGTTTGAGCTTCTGTGCTCCAGTGCCCTCTTCACCTGCCTGCAAGGACACCCAGTCACCCAGTCAGTATGCAGATAAATTATGCCATTTGTGTATTCCACTATAACCCTCAAACCGAAATAGTACATCTCACATCAATAGAGGCTTGTGTCGCTCGCCCGCAGCAGATGGAGACTCTCTGAGGAATGCTGTGGATTTATAAAACTGCATTTCATTGTTCATTCACGGCCACGGAGGGGGAGATACAGACGCTCATCCATATTTGGTCTCGAGGGAAAGCTTCGATTGGACTTAATGTAATGCTGCGGCTCGTCGTGAATTCCAGCCCTGTTTGTTTATAGTGATTTCTGCTGTTGTCTGTTGTAGTCTGAACATCATTTGCAGGGAAGAACAGAACAATAGAGCTGTCTGGGAATGAAATATTCTCCTTATGTAACGCTGGAGAGAGTCCAGACGGACTGAGAGGTCATCTAAACAGGTCAAAAAAAAGTCTCTGCTGTCCTCAGTCTCACCTCAGCCTGGGAGTCCACCACAGGGAAACAGTGTTTACAGTCTTGACACAATATTTACAGTTACAAGGAACACACACACACACACACACACATACATATAGGCTATATAACTTCCCGGTTCGGTTCATGCAGTTACACGACAGATACAGTCAGTCACAAGCAATTCACAATCCAGAAGGGGTGCACGCGGTAATGCAATGCTGTTTGCTAACTGCCACAACAGGAACAGCACAGAAGAAGAAAAACAGATGATCTATGCACAGATATGTTTACGTGTAATCTCTCAACCAGTGTTTCAACTGTGGAAAGATATCAATAAAACAGCTTGAGAATAATATCTCATGTATAGCATTACATTTACCTCAGGCAAGTCATACAGTGTCCACAGCATGTTAGTTCAGTAGAGAAATGAACTCTAGAGGGAGCGTTTCACTAAATATATGCACTATATTAGCTTACATATTTATTATATTTACTTCACCTGTTAGTAATTGTGTAAATGATTATATTTCAAACCTGTACCTAACAGTGACTTCAATACTGAGGTACGTACTAACTTTTTAAAATATATTTAAATAATAACTAAATCACTAATCATTTATTTTATCATTTGAAGAGTAAGCTATTGCATTTTATAATATTTAAAAGTTTTAAATGTTTTTGAAATTTTGTATAGTCAATATTTATACAGATACATTGAATTTAAATATTTATAATAAAATAACATTTATTATATTTATGTAAATTGAAATAAAAATAAAAATATAGATGGATATATCAGCGCCTGGAGTCTTCAAACAAAGCAAGTCTGCCTTTTGAAATGTATCATGGGACAGATTGTCTGAATCACAACAGTTTCCCATGTCACACTCGCATAGCCAAGATTTAGAAAGACAGAGCAGAACTAATTCCATTATTTTGCAGGATATGCTGATTATAACACACAAAACACAGCAATGCCTCCGTAAAAGCAGACAGGACTAGACTCTCACCATTAATGAAGATAGTTATGCTCTTTTCACTGTAACAAATCTACTAACTTTATTTACAACTCTAGATGTAGTAAACATATACAAACTGAACACACATGATGGATGTTGGCTCACTCACTATCAGTTTCATTATCACTTTCAAAACTGATTCAGGACCAGTGATGTAATCCAACGACATTTATAAGAGTGTGACACATCGGTGAATGTATTTTTGTGCTTGTTGGAGTGCCCCTGTCTTTAGCCTGGCAATATTGAAACTGTAAATCAAAATATATTGAAATAATATTACATGTCCTGTGGCCACATCCTATAGTTATAGCATAACAGGAACAGAAGAAGTTTCTTTACATCCTGTGTTACACAGGAAGCAGCATGCTGTTTCAGACTGTGAGTGTGTGTGCATGAGCGTGTTTATAACCCCACAGACTGCTTTCGAAAAATGTCTCCAGGGGTTTAGAGGTTAAAACACATAGACAAAACATATGTGTAGAGTTGCCTTTGGGTCTGGATCTGCTCTCCTCATCGAACAGATCAAAAAAGCATGAAAAGTCTGTAAGGAACGTGAAAACTGGGTCAGACTGCCCATGTTTGCTTCGCCCCTCGCCCCAAATTCGATCGGATCTGCGGTTTCCCTGGTGACGGACACTCTCCGGTCTTTCAGCCTGTTCTGTTTGGCATGGAGCGCTGCGGACAAACTCTCTTTGAATTGAATCCCCTTCCTCAAGAAGATCATTCGGCACCTTTCAGATGTCACAAATGATTTCCTTTTTTATGAATGTTGTCTTTCCACTGTTTGGCGTCCCGCTTAGATTAGTTCAGCTGGAAGCATCCCATGCCAAACCCCAGGACCTTGAGTTGGGAATATTTTACTCTCCCCAAACCATGTGGATAATCCATATATAGTTGATGGCTGTTTGTCAAACATATTTTGTTTTGTGGGGAAAATACAGAACTCCTTAGGAATCTCACAACGAGTTCTAACTCCCAGACAAAAGAGAAAATGTGTGTTGCGTGCCTCGTATGAGTCCTGGATGATGGATGAAATATCACAAGTAGGCCTACTACAAACTGAAATCACAACTGTTTTTATAAAAGCTAAAAATGTTTTTTCAAAAAAAAAATAAAACCGTTGATTAGCCTACCGAAGAAGACTTTTGATATTTTAATTGAATTGGATTTTTTAATGGAATATTTCAGTTATTGTAAATGATTTATCCATGCACATCATTATTTTTTTTAAACCATGTGCCTCGTGAGGGTGGGGCAACCTGTCACTCACATGTAATCCACCAATAGCAAACCATGGACAAAATCAAGCCCCGCCCCGCATTTTTTTTCTTGTTCAAGAAGCTGTTTCACTCGGATACGTCACAATATAGAAGAAAAGACTATCCCCCTCAGTTTCATGCTGACTTTAACACCGTGTCTACAGTACACCGGACGCAAGTGACGCGGTACGACACAAAAAAAGACAATAGAAGAACTCATTATAATCAGTGATGTTGTCTCAGCGTGACGTGATCAAATCTCCAGAGACACGAGATGATATCCGTGGACCGCGAGTCGGCTCATACCACAAAAGGTATCGCTCCCATTTGAATTCTGCACAGAATGCTGGATTTTAAAGTAATATAGAGGAGAGATTACAAGGAAACGGATGTTTTACTGATTTTAACGGCTTTGGCTGAGCTGTGATATAAACGAAACGCTACTGGCTATTTTAAAAAAGAGGCGGAGCTGTTCGATATGTCCTGCCCTGTCTTCCTGTTTCAGTTGAAATTAGGCTTGTTCAAGATGCATCGGCGCTGCGCAGACCGATCGGCAAATGACATCAAAGTACCGCGAGAGCAATTGGAGACCAGACGACTCCTTATGCTTTTGAATCGCTATCGCGGTACTTTGATGTCATTCGCCGATCGGTCTGCGCAGCGCCGTTGCATCTCGAACAAGCCTATTGTCAACACATTGAATCCGGTTGTTAAGTCTGACGTCACGCGGCAGCACTTCCGGGTCCAAACGCTCTATCTCATACCACAAGAAAACAACAAATGGTGCTAATATACACACGTAATACTACAAAAACATATATAATTATAACCTTTATCTCCATACCAATATTCCAGATGGCCAGACAATGATTCATCTTTTATAAATCGTTAAAATATTAATAACTTTGACGCTGTGAGCACGGAGAATGTTGTGTAGACTGTAAGTATTTAAAATGTTTAACTTTTTAAAATGATTGATGTTTAATTTGAATAAATATCGCTCATAAACGGCCGTCGATGGCATTTGCCAGTGAAACGAGTTGAGGCTTGGACCCGGAAACGGCGTTCCTTACGTCACGACTTAACAAGCGGATAGAGGGTATGCATCGACGTCACTTTCCCGCCGAAAACGCGCTCCCTCAACTGGACTGAGTGGCAAAAGAACCTATTGCGTAACTGGATTAATAGGAGAAACGGCGAAAACGCGAGTAATAAACCTAATCCATGGATATTGACATGCAGCCAGGAGTCGTGTTTCCTGACATTTATATGTGCCTGATTTGACGCCGGGGAAATACATAAAGAAAATCTGGCTGTGAATATTTTATATAACTACAATATTGGTAGGTTTAAATCTGCTTAATCTCTTATATCAATGTTATATCGTCTTGTCCAGCCCTAAAACATATATAGTTTTATAGTATAGTTTTTGACAGTGTTGTTTATTTAAAAACACCCAATTATGCATAATATAAGATGGAAAATATTTAATTGATGAGTCGTCAACATAATATATAACAATACAATATATACGGTATGATTTTACCTCAAAATCCAACAATTCGACACAAAATGATAACTGCAAATCCATGTTTCTCTGCTGGAGTCCAGCTGTTTCTGTGACTTGCAGTGATCCATTTGCTTATTTTTCTGTTGCTTTCTCTAGTTTTTAAATATATACCTCAGGGTTTGTATCAAAATTTGTACAGTCAGCCGCAAAGCTCTTTCCCGTTTTGAATGTGTTTTGTGTGTTTTTCGCGACATTCACGCTGAAAACCAATGCTGCTGCTCAGTCTTTTGCCACTCAGCGTGCGTAACTGCAGTCCTAACGGTCGACGGTGACGTCACGTGCATACCCTCTATAATGTTGCGCGTTCCAAGACACTTCAGCACTTTAAGAGATGTGCATTTTATCAGTTTGCATGTTGTTTTGGAGTCGAATCCAAGAATTTGCCATTGCTAATAATACTATTGTATGTTCAACCAGTTAAAATAAGTCAAAACAACGACTTTTCAACAATATTTATGTGGTTTGATTTCAAACACTGCTTCATGAAGCTTCTGAGCTTTATGAATCTTTTGTTTCGAATTAGTGATTCGGATCTCCTATCAAACGGCTAAACCACTGAAATCACGTGACTTTGGCGCTCTGATTCACTGATTCGATTTGTGAAGCTTCATGAAGCAGTGTTTTGAAATCGGCCCATATAATTGTTGAAAAGTCTTTATTTATGTTTTTTTTTTTGGTGCACAAAAAGTATTCTTGTCGCTTTATAGTATTAAGATAGAATCACTGTACTCACATGAACTGTTTCAAATATGTTTTTAGTACCTTTATGGACCTTGAGAGTTTGAATGACTTTGCTCTCAATAGAGGCCTCTCTGAGCCATCAGATTTCATCAACAACATCTTAATTTGTGTTCGGAAGATGAACGAAGGTCTTATGGCTGTAGAACGACATGAGGGTGAGTAATAAATGACATAATTTTCATTTTTGGATGAACTTACCCTTTAAGCTACATGTTGTGCTAAATGTCCACAACTCATATCCAATGTTCTATCTGTCTTATCATGAAATATTTTGTCAACAATTTTAAGTTTCTTGGTATAAACATTAATATCATGTGCACGTCCTTGGTTATCTGTAGGATGATGCAATATAAGCGGGCCTCCAAAAAACAACCTGACCCTGAAAAACAACAGTCCTGAGCTGCAAGAGGGGTTGAGTTTTTATGGTGTGAGGTAACGTTAGGAAAAAAGCATCATGGTTTCCACAGAAATATGAAGCAGCACAACTGTTTTCAACATTGATAATAATCAGAAATGTTTCTTGAGCACCAAATCAGTATAAGAATGATTTCTGAAGGATCATGTGACACTGAAGACTGGAGTAATGATGCTGAAAATTCAGCTTTGATCACAGGAATAAATCTACTATACTATAGAAAACATTTATTTTAAATTGTAATAATATTTCACAATATTGCAGTGTTTACTGTATTTTTGATCAAATAAACAGGTGATCATAAGAAAATTCTTTCAAAAACATTAAAAAAAATCTTACAGACTGCAAAAGTTGCATTCTGGGTGGTTGCTAGGGAATTACTAGGTTGTTTATATGGTGTTGTGGGAGGTTGCTAGGTGGGAAAAAAAACATGCAAACTGAGTAAATTGATCGTTCACTTAAAGATGAATGGAGAACTAAAAACCACTGAATTTAATACTTAAATGTAATGACACCACAGATTTTTTCTTTATCTGAACTGAGATTTCGTGACTCCTGTCTTTTGTTAATCATAAACACAGGAGAATAAAATGACTTTTCAACTGAGCCTGCTAGCGTCTATTGCATAATATCTGAAAATAGATATCGTTCTACTTGTTTTTATTTCATCAGTGGATTTATTTTTCAAAATGTGCTTTAGTCTAAACAGGTCAGATGTCAAGTAGCGAATTTTTTTTTTTTTTTTTGCATTCTAGATTCAAAGTGTAATATCATACAATGCTGAATCTGAATTTACTATTTACTCACTCTTTTCCCTGAAACTCTTTTTAAAAATGTTTTCTGAGCTTGTACAACATGAATATGTGAAGTTACTTGCAAAAACAGCGGCCAGAGATTGACAGACAGCTGGAATTTCACAT
This sequence comes from Megalobrama amblycephala, assembly GCF_018812025.1. NCBI lineage: Eukaryota > Metazoa > Chordata > Actinopteri > Cypriniformes > Xenocyprididae > Megalobrama > Megalobrama amblycephala. Next base: position 37,537,084 of record NC_063052.1, on the reverse strand, counting down.
CTGTGTGGTAAAGTGACACTTGTTTAACTCCAAACCAAAAATATGCCTCTCTTCTGGAAACTGACAGCCACTGACGTCTTGCCATCAAAAACACTCTTTTTGTTGTTTTTACAGCCCTTTAAATATGTGACCTGCACACTCGCACAGGTGGTTGAATCGCTGTATACTCTCAACAGCCATGTACAGCTTTGTCTGGATAGAAAAAAAGAGGAGGAGGAGGAGGGAGGAAAGTTGAAAGAGAAACAAAACACCCTATTGTGCTTTACTACAAGACTTCCTGCCGATAATCAGGCGTACAATGCGGCCCATGCCAGGTGCTGTTTGTCAGTCTTACATACGCCAGATGAATTCATGTCATCGGACACAATGAAGTTTTGTCTACAAAAACGCTAATTACTTTAAGAAATCCTTCAGTTTGAGGTTTGAGATCAAATGGTTAATAAATAGAATTCAGAAACCACTGCTATTAGCGACACCTGTGGCCGTTAAGTGAACTGCAGCCAGCAAGCTATTCCTCGTTCTCGCACTTGTGCACACATAATGGACTAAACGTGATTAAAGGCCCGATAAACTCATGCGAAGTTATTCGCTTACAAGTAAAAAAGAAGTTGGAAATACCTATATACTTTTGATGAACATCCAGATGCCGTTCACGTTGTTGAGAGTAACGTTTAGATGAATATTTCCTCTCAGTAACAGCATTCGATAAACAACAAAAATGACAGCGGTGAGAAAAGCAGTTAAAGGATTAGTCCACTTTTAAATAATATTTTCCTGATAATTTACTCACCCCCATGTCATCCAAGGTGTCCATGTCCTTCTTCTTCAGTCGAAAAGAAATTAAGGTTTTTGATGAAAACATTCCAGGATTTTTCTCCTTATAGTGGACTTCAATGGCCTCCAAACGGTTGAAGGTCAAAATTACAGTTTCAGTGCAGCTTCAAAGGGCTTTAAACGATCCCAGACGAGGAGTAAGAGTCTTATCTAGAGAAACCATCACTCATTTTCTAAAAAAAAATTAAGAATTATATACGTTTTAACCATAAATACTCATCTTGAACTAGCTCTCTTATTCTTCTTCTCTATTTGAATTCCAGCAGTGTAGACACTGCTAAGTGTATTACTGCCCTCCACAGGTCAAAGTTTGAACTAATTGTTAGATACTTGCACTAGCATATTGTACATGACAATTTAGTTCAAACATTGTCCTGTGGAGGGCAGTAATAAACTTAGAAGTGTCTACACTGCTGGAATTCAAATAGAGAAGATGAAGAGAGCTAGTTCAAGATGAGCATTTATGGTTAAAACGTATCATTTTTATTTATTTTTTTTTAGAAAATGAGCGATGGTTTCTCTAGATAAGACCCTTATTCCTCGTCTGGGATCGTGTAGAACGCTTTGAAGCTGGTTTTTTGACCTTCAACCGTTTGGTGCCCATTGAAGTCCACTATATGGAGAAAAATCCTGGAATGTTTTCATCAAAAACCTTAATTTCTTTTTGACTGAAGAAAGAAGGACATGAACATCTTGGATGACATGGGGGTGAGTAAATTATCAGGAAATTTTAATTTGAAAGCGAACTAATCCTTTAAGAAAACATCTGATCATGTGGATGTGGATAGGTTTGCACCAGCTCTGCAATTCACCAGCATCATATCGACCGATGAGGTAGGCTAAATAAAAAATTACACTGTTAAGATAGTTTGATTATAACATATATTTGAGACTAGACTATTTAGATCTGGCTATGTGAGACTAGTTTGAATTAATCCATTTTTCTTTGCATGACACATTAACATTACAGTTCAGAATAGTCTTTTTTAGTATTATCCTGAGCATTGTAAGCATTCATTTCATGCGTCATAGAACAGAAGAGGCTCTCAGGAGCGTGTGTAAACATCACATCCTTTTGATTTTCCCGGCAAAACCGCCCCGTGTTCTTTATAGAAAAATCAGTTTAAAGGCTTTCATAGACAACCTGGGAAGTTGTGGAAGGTCTCGTTTTTTCAGTTTCGTTACAAGCTGTTCACACATTAGCAGTTGGCATAAACATTCTTACATACAGCCCTTTTAAATCAATAAAAATATTTTGTATTTTTTAGCCTGTATAAAAGTGCACATTGTCTAAACCAGTTATTGGATTGCACTTTTTAAAACACCTGAATTCTATAAAAATTTTAAATGATAAAATAACATTAAAATGCATGCGTCAGAATATGTAGCAGTGCCATGGTACTTTAATATTTACATATCATTTACATACAATTTACATGCCATGATATTTATATGGTACTCCAAGAATACCATGATTCTGTTTGCAAGTAAATCATGTACTATATATGAATTCCTAATGTCAAGCAAAGATCACTTCTTAAATATTGAATGTGTGGCTCGAGCAGCACGTGCAGTTTGCTTACAGCACTTTCTCGATCCCCATAAATAATGCCGCCGTGAGTTATGTTATGTGTCTCACAGCACATGGTCTGGAGTCAGAGTGCGTTTTGGTCATAATGTGTAATAATGTCTATACAGGTCCAAGATTTCTGCTCAAGCCATTAGATCAAGTGAAAACTTGATCACACACTCATGCTTGAATGCACCTATGCACACAAAACACACACACACAAAGACATATATAACACTGTCAGATCAGCTGAGATGATAGAAACACCTGGTGTAGTTGGCCTTGAGTCCCAAAAGATCTTTATATGGGATTTTCAGGATATGAAAGGCCAGAAAATATAGTTTACCTACATGTTCCAAATGTTTTAAGATCTTTAAATAATACCACAAAAATGTGATAAAATAAAACCAATTATATCTAACAACTTAAGCTTTAAAACACAGCCTGACTTTAATCCATCTGCATTACACAAATCAGTCTCGTAAAATTAGATCTCTTTCATTTTCCCCATTCCACATGCTTTTAGAGTGACTTAACGGACCATGTGTAATCACAGCTGTAATTTTAGCCTTTCACTTTCAGTCACTGATGTAATGAAGTAGTTTCCCTTCATCCATGTGGTGCCATTCATGACCTCTGTGTCCTTTTGGTGTGGCTTCCTGAAACAGTTTGATTTATAGAAAATACAATTTATGCACAGTTTCATTGTAAATCAATGCACAATAGAGCACTAACCTCAGATAATACTGTTTTTGTAATCTAATCTATCAGGATGTGGATGGAAAAACTGTTTTTGGATCAGCGGTCTCAGTCTTCACTGCATAAAAACACAAGAATAAGGTCAATTCTTGAGGTTTATAACTAGACAACACTTGCTAAATTGAACATTGTTTTATTGTGAGGTCATGTGAATGGATATTATTAAATAAACTAAAAATATTTTGTTTCTTGAATCAAAATAATTGTTAACTGAAATAAAATAAAATATAAAAAAACTTAAACTTATTTTAAATTTCAGCTAGTTGCCAACATGTCTCATTTATTAACTAAAACTAATGAATAAAAATGAATAAAAACTATATATTTAAAAAATGCAAAAATGCAAAACAAAATTACTAAAAATATAAATTTTTAGTAAAACAGAAAATAAAAATTTTAATTTAAAATGTTAACAAAAACTATAATATAGCCTATTAATGATACTAAAATAACACTAGTCATGTGACAACGGCAATTATTTATACTGTAAAATAATTAAAATAAAATATAATTACTGATGTCAAATCGATTAATCACGATTAATCGCATCTAACATAAAAGTTTGTTTACATAATGTATGTGTGTATATATATTATTATATTTATATATATTATATATACATGTCTGTGTGTGTATACTGTATATTACTATACATTTATTCACACATGTGTATATATGTGTGTATATGTACATATACACAGACACGGGCACACACACACACACACACACACACACACACACACACACACACACACACACACACACACACATATACAGGTGCTGGTCATATAATTAGAATATCATCAAAATGTTGATTTATTTCACTAATTCCATTCAAAAAGTGAAACTTGTATATTATATTCATTCATTACACACAGACTGATATATTTCAAATGTTTAGGCCTATTTCTTATAATTTTGATGATTATAACTGACAACTAAGGAAAATCCCAAATTTAATATCTCAGAAAATTAGAATATTACTTAAGACCAATACAAAGAAAGGATTTTTAGAAATCTTGGCCATCTGAAAAGTATGAACATGAAAAGTATGAGCATGTACAGCACTCAAAAATTAGTTGGGGCTCCTTTTGTCTGAATTACTGCAGCAATGCGGCGTGGCATGGAGTCAATCAGTCTGTGACACTGCTCAGGTGTTATGAGAGCCCAGGTTGCTCTGATAGTAGCCTTCAGCTCTTCTGCATTGTTGGGTCTGGCATATCTCATCTTCCTCTTCACAATACCCCATGGATTTTCTATGGGGTTAAGGTCAGGCGAGTTTGCTGGCCAATTAAAAACAGGGATACCATCGTCCTTAAACCAGGTACTGGTAGCTTTGGCACTGTGTGCAGGTGCCAAGTCCTGTTGGAAAATGAAATCTGCATCTCCATAAAGTTGGTCAGCAGCAGGAAGCATGAAGTGCTCTAAAACTTCCTGGTATACGGCTGCGTTGACCTTGGACCTCAGAAAACACAGTGGACCAACACCAGCAGATAACATGGCACCCCAAACCATCACTGACTGTGGAAACTTTACACTGGACCTCAAGCAACGTGGATTGTGTGCCTCTCCTCTCTTCCTCCAGACTCTGGGACCCTGATTTCCAAAGGAAATGAAGTGAAGTGAAGTGACTTGTGGCCAAGTATGGTGACCCATACTCAGAATTTGTGCTCTGCATTTAACCCATCCAAGTGCACACACACGGCAGTGAACACACACACCGTGAACACACACCCGGAGCAGTGGGCAGCCATTGCTGCGGCGCCTGGGGAGCAGTTGGGGGTACGGTGCCTTGCTCAAGGGTCTCTCACCTCAGTCGTGGTATTGAAGGTGGGGAGAGCGCTGGATATTCACTCCCCTCACCGACACTCCCTGCCGGACCTGAGACTCGAACCCATGACCTTTGGGTTATAAGTCCGACTCTCTATCCATTAGGCCACGACTGCCCTAAAATGCAAAATTTACTTTCATCAGAGAACATAACTTTGGACCACTCAGCAGCAGTCCAGTCCTTTTTGTCTTTAGATGCTTCTGACGCTGTCTGTTGTTCAAGAGTGGCTTGACACAAGGAATGCGACAGCTGAAACCCATGTCTTGCATACGTCTGTGCGTAGTGGTTCTTGAAGCACTGACTCCAGCTGCAGTCCACTCTTTGTGAATCTCCCCCCATTTTTGAATGGGTTTTGTTTCACAATCCTCTCCAGGGTGTGGTTATCTCTATTGCTTGTACACTTTTTTTCTACCACATCTTTTCCTTCCCTTCGCCTCTCTATTAATGTGCTTGGACACAGAGCTCTGTGAACAGCCAGCCTCTTTTGCAATGACCTTTTGTGTCTTGCCCTCCTTGTGCAAGGTGTCAATAGTCGTCTTTTGGACAACTGTCAAGTCAGCAGTCTTCCCCATGATTGTGTAGCCTACAGAACTAGACTGAGAGACCATTTAAAGGCCTTTGCAGGTGTTTTGAGTTAATTAGCTATATATACAGACATTATGTAAACAAACTTTTATGTTAGATGTGATTAATTACAATATACATATTTTAATTAATCACATCTATATATATTTCATTGTATTAAGAAAGTAAGTTGGGTCAATTTCAGTTTCATGTTGACTATGCACCTTTTTCAGAGGCATTATGGTTGAGATTCAAGGTTGCATCTTGGTTGAATTTATAACTAGCTAGTTCAGATCTTTAACCTCTGTGGGATAGAAAGTGTTAGAGTAGCACAACATCAAATGCGAGTACGTGTCAAAACACACTCAGGCTGATGATGTGGTCAGTGCGTGAATACATTTGTCATGTTTTGTTTAGTGTGTTCTCTTGCCGAGCTGCAGAAGGCCTAGTTTCAGTGGGTTGTTTTTTAATCAGAATATTCTACATTGTGGACTTTATGCTGGATCTGTGAGCATTCGTAGGGCCTCTGGGATTATGGAAACAGGTGATACAGGACACCTTTGTTGCTCCAGTGTGTGTGAGGAGCCTTTCTGTGAGCTTTCCAAAGAGCTCAAGGGCAGGTTTTGATTTCTAGACACGCATGTGATGCCTTTCTGTGAAATTTACACTCCAGTGCAGAATGCTGGACTCCACCTTGCCCTTTAGTACTCTACAAACATGCACAAGAAGTCTTTTTCCTGCCTGGATTTTCTCCCTGTTTACACCTGGTATTAAGATGCGGAGTGGACACAAGTGGATGACGCTAAATACAGGTGTAAACGGGGTCTAAAATATTTTGAACTTGACCACTTCAGACCACTTCCAGAGGTAGTCGAAAACACATTTGACGCATTCGTTCGAACAGCCACTAAAGACCACCTACTCTCCACTTACTGACCTAATGCGTAAAGATTATGGGAAGCGCGCTAGCCAGATAGGATTTAAACTTTGTCGGCTGAAGACCCAAGTTTGGTTTGAATACAAAAATGTACCAAGCACAATGTTCTCTCACCATTCCTGATTTCTAACACACACTCACCGCATTCGGCTGGTCTCCAATCACGTTCATATGTAAATTGCATGAGCTTATTTCGTCAATTAGATCAAAAGATCTGAAAAAGCCCATACATTTACCTGCCTATAGACCCTCCCCTCAAAGAAATCAGAACAGAAGTTGTTGAAAGTGGACAAAAGAGACCTGGATTAAAACACCAGGTGTAAACAGGGATGTGTCTCCCTCGTCTACTTGTGATCCAGTAAACTAAAACACATCTTAGTACCAGGTGTAAACAGGGATGTGTCTCCCTCGTCTACTTGTGATCCAGTAAACTAAAACACATCTTAGTACCAGGTGTAAACAGGGCCAGAGAGATGGGATGAGTGACACCACGTCTTATTGGAAAAGTTAGTGTGATCTTCAAATGTTCAGGGAAAGTCCTACTGGTGCTTGTCAGAATGATGTATTTTGCACTGAAGTTCGGAATGATGATGTCGTTGCAGGTGCTACCAAATGTGAAAACTGCCAGTGCCAGATCTTCATCCATCAGAGGAGATGGAGAGGAATGGAAAAATAAATAACTGCTGCAGATATCCTACTATTTTCCGTTTTCTTTTGGTTAAAAACTCTGTGGTTTATCTCCATTCAGCAGCTCCCAAAAGCTGCTAATGTGAAATATGACCACTGTTTTTCCTCCACTGTAAAGTTATATGAATGATAATCTGATGACTAGCAGGATATTGTATATACTGCACAAGCATAGAGAGTGATGTGTGTGTCTGTCTGTACAGTATATACATACACTCTTAAAAATAAAGGTTCCAAGGGGGATTTTTGCAGTGATGCCATTGGAGAACCATTTTGGGTTCCCCAAAGAACCTTTCAGTGAACAGTTCTTTTCTTAGTGTAAATATTTTAATAATCTAAACCTTTCTCCATAATAAAGCACCTTTTGTGGAATGGAAAGGTTCCATGGATGTAAAGTTTCTTCATGGAACCATAAATGCCAATAAAGAGCCTTTATTTTTAAGAATATATGTGTGCATGTGGGTTTTATAGTAAGTAATGTGTGACTGTTTTAAGTCAGATAAGCTAAACTACTGACATTGTGTCTCTGGAACAGGAATTTAACTGTCTCTCTTTCTCTTCATTATACAGTGTGAAGCGTTTTGCACTTTTTGACCTGGAAGCACAACCAGCGCTGGATTAGACTGCTTTTGTGAAGAATTTTCCATAATTCAATTGTGCCAAATGACCTGGAGGCGACGCTGTAGAATCAGTGAGGAAGTGTGGCTTAACAAATATTAGTTTTGTTTGTTTTTGGAGTGATTTCAAGCTTACATTAATGAGAAAAGAATCATCAACCGCTAAAGCTGCTGAACAAATTCTAATTAATCTGACACTAATTACACAGACCACCTGATGTTTAATCCTCTTCTTACTGAGTTTGTGTGTGTGTGTGTGTGTGTGTCTGGCATTCCCTATGTTATGGGGGCCAAATGTTCCCAAAATGATAGTAATACCAGTAATTTTTGAATTTGTGGGGACATTTGTTTTGGTCCCCATGTGGAAAACAGCTTATAAATCATACTAAATGAGTTTTTTGAAGGTAGGTTTAGGGGTCAGGTTAGGTTAGGGATAGAATATACAGTTTGTACAGTATAAAAATCTTTATATCTATGGAAAGTCCTCATAAAACACGGAAACAAGTGTGTGTGTATGTAGTTTGTGTCTAAGTCTTGTGTCTTTGAAATCTTGTGTCTTTTAGTCAATTTTTTTTACCTATGCTCTTCTTCTTAATAATAATAAAAATGATAATATTACAATACAGAAAAAATAGAGATCATAAAATAATATAAAAAATTGTTATCCCTATATTAGAGATTCATAATATAACGGGGCCTTATTGGTTATTGGCTGATATTAGTGATTTATTTTATTTTATTTTATTTTATTTTATTTTATTTTATTTTATTTTATTTTAGTTTTGTTTTGTTTTGTTTTGTTTTATTTTATTTTATTTTATTTTATTTTTTGCATTTATCAATACTGGTTGATATTATTTACCTATAAATTTGTGTTATTATTATTATTATTATAAATATTACAATAAATAAAAATAGAGTTAATAAAATATTTTTTGTATGAATTCCTAAAATAATACTGGTCAATATAAAGATATTGCATATTGAATTGTAGATGCTTGTTTCTGCCAGATTAATAGGAGATTAGTCACTTTAATGGAGTAATATTCAATAATATTATTATTAAATATTTGCACATTTGTCATATTAGTTGCTATAGGTTGAACAGTATTTTTTTTATACGTCCTTTTTTTAGGTTGTCTTTAATTTGTGTCCATTGCCCAGTCTGTCATTGGGATATTTCACATCCTAAGAAATACAACAAGTATGAGCGATTTAAGTTTTCAAGAAGCATTTTTTCTCATTCCTTTGCCGTGAACATCTGGTGTGGTGGTCGTGCGTGTGTAAACATTGTGAGAGTATATGTTTGTGTGTGCATCTCATTATTGTGTGGTGTAATCAGTGCTCCTAATGAGCATCTATGATTAACTGCCAATGAAAGACTTGTTAGCACATCATTCACTCCTTCTTCTGGTTCTTTAATTATCTTTTGTTCATTCAAGGCTCTGCTTTTGCCCCTTCAGTTAAAGCAATAAAACCACCACCACATCTGTCTCTGTCAGGTGAAGTTCATCTATCAAGCTGTGAAACAATAGCTCATCAAATTCGCAGACGCCTTCTGAACATCTAAAGATAAATCAGATTGTCGTCTAGTGGCAACAACCACTCATGGGCTTTGATTCAGTTCTGATGTGTTTACTTTCTCCAGCCGTTGAAAAAGAGCACATTTGGTCCTCTGGCATTGGTGTGGACCAACCAAAGAACCCCACTTGAAAGGCTTTGGTTAAACCCAAACAGCCCAATCCAGATGATTCTGCTTTGAGAACGGCTCATTGGACCGCCTCTTCCTCACCGCACAGATTGTTCCGGAACAAATACATCCAAAGATGGCTTGTAAAAGCCCACAAATAGTTCTTTGAGTTCCTCTCCCATGGATTGGCGTAATTTGTCTTGAAATGTTTGTCTGAAGGTAATAAATGACCTTACGATGTAATGTAAGTCGCCATCATGGTAGTCTTTCTTTGACCTAGCCAAATTGACATGGCTAAAACTCTCGTTTAATCATATTTCACTGCTGTTCGACTCCCCCTTTTTTATAGGATGACTAAATATATACTGAAAACCCAAAAATGAGGCATAGTTGAGTGTAAGTGATCCTCTGTGGCGGGCTGTTAAAAGCCTTCATATTTCACAGTTGAGTCATTGGGTTGCTCGACTCATTTTAGATGCCAGGAAAGGGCCACACCGTCCAGTCCACATGGCCAGAGGTTTGTGTTTAATAGCTGACAGCTTTGTTACTTACTTGGAAGTCGATGAAGAAACATCTTAAAAGAAAAGTGACAATTTGCTATTGTGAAAGTCTCTAAAAATGGATCTTGTGTGCACTTGCGTGCATCAGAGTCATGCCATTATCTTGACATGCACCATGTTTTAATGCATGGAAGTCTTTTTAGCAACTGGCAGCTTAAATTTCGGTCTGTTTGTTTTTTTGAGAACATAGCATGCCTTCAGAGGAGTTACGCTATAGTTCAACAGATTGGGGTTGGTACGATTTTTTTTTTATGTTTTTGAAAAAAGTCTCTTTTGCCCACCAAGGCTGCATTTATTTGACAAAAATAAAGAAAAAAAAATGCAATATTGTGAAATATATTTACAAATTAAAATAGCTGTTTTGTATTTTAATATATTTTAAAATGTAATTTATTCCTGTGATCAAAGCTGAATTTTCAGCATCATTACTCCAGTCTTCAGTGTCACATGATCCTTCAGAAATCATTCTAATATGATGATTTGCTGCTCAAGAAACAGTTCTGATTATTATCAATGTTGAAAACAGCTGTGCTGCTCAATATTTTTGTGGAAACTACACATACTTTTTCTCAGGATACTTTAATGAATAGAAAGTTTTAAAAAAAACAGCATTTATTTGAAATAACAATCTTTTGTAACATCAATTTAATGTTTTTATTTACACATTTATTTATTTGTTTGTTCATTTTCTCACTCCAAAATTTAAGTATAGACTGTATGTACTAATTTTATGTTTTTATTTTTCTCAGATTGACAGTACCCGTTCACTTTTCTTCTAAGAACAGCTTGGACATTATGCTGAATATATGGTGAATAATGACAGAAGTTGATTTGTGGTGAACTATTGATTTAAGCCACCTGACATTGAATCCCCGGATCTTGCTTTTTATGCAGGGCAGCAGTTTAGAGCCCAGAGCTGAGGACTACTGTTAAATCAATCAGCTCAGAATGAGAGGAAAGGAGGGGAACCTCATACTGGGTACAGCTACTGTTCCAAAGCACACACCATGACTTTTTCCAACACACTGTTCTATTTCAGTGTTCCAGCACTGTACTTTTGAGATTTTGCTGATGAGACCCCCTTTACACCAGGTATGAACATCCATCATAAATGATCTGATCACAAGTGCAATGTGTTCTAAAGGCAAAGGTATTTGGACAAGATTTTTAAGAAAAAAAAAATGCTTTTGAAAGGAGTCTTGCTAACCAAGGCTGCATTTATTGGATCAAAAATACAGGAAAAATAGGAATATTGAAAATTTACAATTTAAAATAGCTGTTTTCTATTAGAATATATTTTAAAATGTAATTTATTCCTGTGATCAAAGCTGAATTGCATCATTAATCCAGTCTTCAGTGTCACATGATCCTTCTAGAAATCATTCTAATATGATGATTTGCTGCTCAAGAAACATTTCTGATTATTATCAATGTTGAAAACAGTTGTGCTGCTTCATATTTTTGTAGAAACCATGATACATTCAGGATTCTTTGATGAATAGAAAGTTCAAAAGGACAGCATTTATTTGAAATAGAAATCTTTTGTAACATTATAAATGTCTTTACTGTTATTTTTGATCAGTGTAATGCATTGCTAAATTAAGTATTAAATTCTTCTTTAAAAAAAAAAATCTTGCTGACCCCAATCTTTTGAATGGTATTATAGATTATTATAGATCACAACAAAGCCAAAAGTTGCCTAAAGACAAGCAAACAAACAAAAAAGATAGCACAAGCCTTCAAGCAAAACATTTCACAAGAGAAGTTTCAAATGATAAAGCAAACTGGTCAAAATGAAGTCAACTTTGTGGTTGTGAAATGTGTAATATCTCTAGGCATGACTTAAGTGTCCAAATACTTTTTGGAGCCACGCACATATATAAAACATAATGGAATAGGTTTAGTATGCCTGACATACAGATAATTCACACTGAATAAAAGCATCTGTTAAATGAATAAATGTTGATTATTTGTTTGTAGATCATGTGAAGTATCGGTTCTTCCAGTAATTTCTGCAGCTCAACCTAAATACATTGTGCTTCTTATCCTTATTCTTCAGGATGCAATCGAACACCACAAGGACAAACAGAGGCAGACAGAGAGAGAGAGAGAACATTCGACAGAACCGTGACTCCGGACCCCTGGGACGCCCTCCTGCTGAAGATGTGAGACTCGGAGGTTATTTTAAGCAGCACGTCGGACCTGGTTCTGAATACAGAGAGAGCTCAGGGGTAAAGAGACGAGGTGAGAGGACAAAGACAGCAGGTGAGGAGGATAACATTTCAGAAGAGAGTTTAAAATCAGCTTTTTCCAGCTGAACTTGTCTCTGGAGATCCATTAATCAGAATCAATCTACTCTTTTTGACCTTTCATTCTTAGAGAAAAAAAGTTACAAAACATAAAAGAGTTTTTCAGGCTCTTCATATATATAATGTTTTAGGGGTTCCCATCATGGAATCATTTTATGGATTTAGTTTTAAAAGGGTCCTTGATTATGATTTCACTTTTTTAACTTTAGTTTGTGTTTAATGTTGCTGTTTGAGCATAAACAACATCTGCAAATTTACGACGCTCAAAGTTCAATGTAAAGGGAGAAATTTTTTACAGAAATCACTTTTTAAGGACTACAACAAACGGCTGGTAGGGACTACAACAAGCTTCTTCCCAGGTTAGTGACATCACAAACCCCAAAATTTACATAAACCCTGCCCCGGGAACACGCAACAAAGGGGGCGAGGCCATGTTGGGCTGCTTTAGAGAAGAGGAAGAGTTGTTGTTATCTTGCCGTCATTTTACGCCGACTGCTTCACAAACGAGGGTCAATTCAACACTGGATTTGCACAAAAGATTAACATGACGGCACATGCGAGTCGATGAGTTGAATCAACTGTAACTTCTTCCTGAGTCTCTCCTTCAGTGTCCGTCTCGTTTGAACAATGTAAGGCTGAACACCGTTACTGGCGATCTTCATTTTGGCTGCGTGAGATTCTCCAGCTTTGTTGTTGTTAAGCAACCGAAGTGTCAGCTGTTAAAGCTCCGCCCTCTTTGGACGTAGGCCAGTAAGATCTGTGCGTGTAAACCTCACTCCCTTGATCTCAAGATGTGCTCTAGCGACTAACATTAGAGACCTTTAGCCTCCTTGTTAGAACGCTGACTGCCATGCCAGCGGACCAGGGTTCGAGTCCCACTTAGAGCGGGTGGTTCAAACTGGAGGGGCTACATTGGTACCGTGACCCGGATGGGAGTGAGGTTTAGGGGGGTGAATGTAATGGACATAGGCCGGTGAGAGCTGTGCGTGTAAACCTCACTCCCCTGATCTCAAGAGGCGCTCTAGCGACTGACGCTAGAGACTGCAGTCTTTAGCCTCCTTCTTAGAGCACCCGACTGCCATCCCGGCGGACCGGGGTTTGAGTCCCGCTTAGAGCGGGTGGTTTGAACTGGAGGGGCTACATTGGTACCGTGACCCGGATGAAAGGGGGGTGAGTGTAACGGACGTAGACCGTTAGAAGCTGTGTGTGTAAACCTCACTCCTCTGATCTCAAAAGGCGCTATAGAGACTGCGGTCTTTAGCCTTCTTGTTAGAGCGCCCAACTCCCATGCCGGCGGAGCCGGGTTCAAGTTCCACTTAGAGCACGGTTTGAACTGGAGGGGCTACATTGGTACCGTGACCCGGATGGAAGTGAGGTTTAAGGCAGGAACACACCAAGTTTTTCTTCGTCGGCCGACTAAGTTTTCTCAGTGTGTTCTGCACCGTCGGCTGAAGTTGGTCCTCGTCAGCTTTTTTTCGGCTGATTCGAAATGTTGAATCGGCGTTGGAGCCCGTTGGTCCGTCGGGCCATCTGATCATTCTGATTGGCTGTTCTGCTACTGCCGCCAGCTGGTTCGGAAAGGCATTTCATCTCACGTAGGCACAGAACTGACGTGTTACTTGGCCGTCGGCTGTTTAGCGTAGGTTTGGTGTGTCAGGGCAACAGTCTGCTTTCATTGCCACTAGTTCGTCGGCGTCGGCTTGGTGTGTTCTGGCCTTTAGGGGGGTGAGTGTAACGGACGTAGGCCAGTAGAAGCTGTGTGTGTAAATCTCACTCCTCTGATCTCAAAAGGCGCTATAGAGACTGCGTCTTTAGCCTTCTTGTTAGAGCGCCCAACTCCCATGCCGGCGAACCCGGGTTCAAGTTCCACTTAGAGCAGGCGGTTTGAACTGGAGGGGCTACATTGGTACCGTGACCCGGATGGAAGTCAGGTTTAGGGGGGTGAGTGTAACGGACGTAGACCGTTAGAAGCTGTGCGTGTGAACCTCACTCCTCTGATCTCAAAAGGCGCTATAGAGACTGCGGTCTTTAGCCTTCTTGTTAGAGCACCCAACTCCCATGCCGGCAGACCCGGGTTCAAGTTCCACTTAGAGCAGGCGGTTTGAACTGGAGGGGCTACATTGGTACCGTGACCCGGATGGAAGTGAGGTTTAAGGCAGGAACACACCAAGCCGACGGTCGTCCGTCGGGCAGTTTTTCTTCATCGGCCGACTAAGTTTTCTCAGTGTGTTCTGCACCGTCGGCTGAAGTTGGTCCTCGTCAGCTTTTTTTCGGCTGATTCGAAATGTTGAATCGGCGTTGGAGCTCGTCGGTCCGTCGGGCCATCTGATCATTCTGATTGGCTGTTCTGCTACTGCCGCCAGCTGGTTCGGAAAGGCATTTCATCTCACGCAGGCACAGAACTGACGTGCTACTTGGCCGTCGGCTGTTTAGCGTCAGTTTGGTGTGTCAGGGCAACTTTGGACACAGACGCTGCTGACGCGAGCAAACCCCGCAGTCTGCTTTCATTGCCACTAGTTCGTCGGCGTCGGCTTGGTGTGTTCTGGCCTTTAGGGGGGTGAGTGTAACGGAAGTAGGCCAGTAGAAGCTGTGTGTGTAAATCTCACTCCTCTGATCTCAAAAGGCGCTATAGGGACTGCGGTCTTTAGCCTTCTTGTTAGAGCGCCCAACTCCCATGCCGGCGAACCCAGGTTCAAGTTCCACTTAGAGCGCGGTTTGAACTGGAGGGGCTACATTGGTACCGTGACCAGGATGGAAGTCAGGTTTAGGGGGGTGAGTGTAACGGACGTAGGCTGTTAGAAGCTGTGCATGTAAACCTCACTCCTCTGATCTCAAAAGGCGCTATAGAAACTGCGGTCTTTAGCCGCTTTGTTAGAGCGCCCAACTCCCATGCCGGCAGACCCGGGTTCGAGTTCCACTTAGAGCGCGCGGTTTGAACTGGAGGGGCTACACTTATATAGAGAATAACTCCCTTTGGAGTGACTTTGTGCTTTGTAACTTTGCAGAACTTTTTCTAAAAGTGTTGAATTAAACAGCTACTGTCCTTTTAAGATGTAAATGACCTGTTTTGGCATTCATATCAAGTATATTTGAAAGAATATATTGTGAAAAGCACTATGACAGAAATCCATTCCCAGTTTTCAAATGAAATTAAACAGCAGCACAGTCTACATTAGGACACGTCTTATTAGAGTAAATCGCTCATAGTTTAAAGACGACTTCAAAGGGACCTGACATCAGATATGGATTGTTTGAGTTACTGGCCGTGACAGATATATCGAGACTCCAGCATGACTGTCGTGCACTAACATACCATGCTTCTGTGCACCTCTATGTCAGACGAAAAAGGTTTCATTCCTGGCTCGCACTTCTGGAGCACAAAGGAAAAGAGGAATCCTGACCTCATCAGTCATGCCAAGCCCTGCCACAAAAGAGCTTCATTTAGGAGGCTTTAGACCCTGCCAGTTTGAGTGTTGGTTGCTGTAGTCTGTAATTTCCAGCCATGCAGATACTGGAGTGCTTTTTCTAGCTGGTGACGTCAGTGTGAGCGCCTTGTTTTTCTCAGGCGTGGAATAATTGTGTTTACCGGAACATTTAGCATGTGGCACAGATGGATTGTTACATTAGCTGTAGACGAGATGTTGAATAACCAAATTACCTTTTTTTTTTTCCTATTTACAGTGAGAAACTGGCATATATACACACACACACACATTGCTTTCTGAAGTTGATTTTTTGTTAATTGTTCAAGTTTGGAGTTGGTTAGATTTTTGAGTCTCTTCTGCTCACCAAGGTTGCATTTATTTGATTAAAAATGCAATACAAAGAGGAATAAGAAATAGGTACATGAAATATTATTACAATTTAAAATACAGTAACATACTGTAGAACTGTTCACTTTCATTTGAGTTTAGCTTCAATCTTGATCAAACTCACCTGCCTATAACTTTCTAGTAATCCTTGATTAGCTTGTTCAGGTGTGTTTTATTAGGGTTGGTACAAAACTTTGCAGGAAAGTGGATCTCGAGGGCCAGAGTTGAGAACCCCTGCTGTAGAACTTGAAATGATAACCATTTATATATTGAATATATCAAACATTTTTTTAAAAAAAACAAGTTTTCATCCTGTGCCTTCAGATCCCAACACTTTCATCTCGAAATATCAATGCTATTCCTTTAACCATTGTATTGGATGTGAAGAAAGGGCCATCTCTGTATTCATGAGTTATGAATAGAAGCATTGTGTTCAGTATCCAGGTGCTCAGGTGTGTCTTTAGTTTGCTGAGCTAATAAACAAACAGATCTGAAAATGATACAAGCTCAAAGCAGATTGAGCTTTATATCCAGTAATGATGGATTCAAAGAGTCAACAGGCAGGCTGTGGGTTTATTATGTCTTAGAGTTTATCCAAACAGTATAAAACAGAGTTGCATTTCATAGATGCAATAAATGAATATGATATTTATGGCTGTGTTCTTCATAAACAAATAGTTCACAAAATTCTGGGGCAAATTCACTAAACAGTTGTGGCTCTTTAGTGGCACTTCAGAGAAGGGTTATTATAGATAACTAAAACTAAAACCATAAAAAAAAATGTTACTTAAATGTTTAACTGAAATACAATATATATAAAATACTTTCATTAGTTGCAAAGGCAACATTTCTCATTTCACTTTATGTACTAAAATAACTAAAAATGAAAATAAAAATGAATAAACAGTATATTATAGACATTAAAAACAATAACTAAATAATAACTAAAAAAAACAATAATAAAAATGACAAGAATACAAAATTAGTTTAAATCCTTAAAAAAATTAAACAAATATTATATATATATATATATATATATATATATATATATATATATATATATATATATATATATACAGTAGTCAACATTTGAAGTGGATCAAAAAAGTCAAAATTGTCCTAAGAACTAAGTTGTCCTAAGAAGAAGGTATTAGGACAACTTTGATAAAAGATTTTGATCCACTTCAGATGTTGACTACTGTGTATGTATGTATGTATATATATATATATATATATATATATATATATATATATATATACAGTGCCCTCCACAAATATTGGCACCCTTAGTAAATATGAGCAAAGGCAGCTGTGAAAATAAATCTGCATTGTTTATCTTTTTGATCTTTCATTCAAAACATTCACAAAATTCTAACCTTTCATTGAAGGAAAAGAATTGAAAAGGGTGGAAAAAGCTCATTATGAAATAAATGTTTTAAATTCACATTTACATTTTTTAGCACACCAGGGTGACTAGGAGCATGAAATTGTGCAGCCATGACTTCCTGTTCCACAAGAGTACAAATATGTGTAAACACAAAGGCCAAATCCCCTTAATCATTCATCACAATGAGAAAAAACAAAGAATATAGTTCTGATGTGCAGCAAAAGATTGTTGAGCTTCACAAAATAGAAAATGGGTATGAGAAAAAAGCTAACGCATTAAAATCCCCATTTCCACCATCATGGAAATAATTAAGAAGTTTCAAACAACTAAAGATGTTACAAATCTGCCTGGAAGGGGACGTGTGTCTAAATCGTCCTAATGCGCGGTGAGGAGGAAAGTTTGAGTGGCTAAAGACTCTTCAAGGATCACAGCTGGAGAATTGCAGAGATTAGTTGAGTCTTGAGTCTCGGAAAGCCTAAAAAAAATTACCAAACAACACCTACATCCCCACAAGTTGTTCGGGAGGGTTTCAAGAAAAATCGTTCTTTGCACATCCAAAAACAAACTCCAGCATATTCAGTTGTCAGACAAGACTGGAACTTCAAATGGGACTGGCTTCTATGGTAAGATGAAACTAAAAAAAGAGCTTTTTGGCAGCAAACCCACCAGATGGGTTTGGTGCACACATGGATAAAAAGTACCCCATGCCCACGGTTAAATATGCTGCTGGATCTTTAATGCTGTGGGCCTATTTTTCTGCTGGAGGTCCTGGACATCTTGTTCAGATACATGGCATCATGGATTCTATCAAATGTCAACAGATAAAAAATCTAAACCTGACCACTTCTGCTAGAAATCCAATAATGGGCAGTGGTTTGATCGTCCATCAGGACAATGA
Source organism: Megalobrama amblycephala (assembly GCF_018812025.1). Lineage (NCBI taxonomy): Eukaryota > Metazoa > Chordata > Actinopteri > Cypriniformes > Xenocyprididae > Megalobrama > Megalobrama amblycephala. The sequence continues at coordinate 37,518,629 of NC_063052.1, read as the reverse complement.
TCCAAAACAAACATCAAAACCAACACAAAAATGTGTCACTGAGCACAAAATGAAGCTTCTGCCATGGCCATCCCAGTCCCTGACCTGAACCCTAAAGAAAATGAGTGGAGTGAACTGAAGAGAAGAAGCACTAACATGGAGCTGGAATCTGAAGGATCTGGAGAGATTCTGTATGAAGGAATGGTCTCTGATCTCTTGTCAGGTATTCTCCAAACTCATCAGGCATTATAGAAGAAGACTCAGAGCTGTTATCTTGGGAAAAGGACATTGCAATAATTGGGTGCCAATAATTGTGGCCAACATGAACTAGAGAAAAACATTTATTTCATAATGAGCTTTTCCACCCATTTTCAATTCTTTTCCTTCAATGAAAGGTTAGAATTTTGTGAATTTTTTGAATGAAAGATCAAAAAGATAAACAATGCAGATTTATTTTCACAGCTGCCTTTGCTCATATTTACTAAGGGTGCCAATATTTGTGGAGGACACTGTGTGTGTGTGTGTGTGTGTATATATATATATATATATATATATATATATATATATATATATATATATATATATATATATATATATATATAGTAGTAACTCGAATATACTAAAATAATTCTGCTTCATTCTTAATCACAAACCACCTGCAATCCAGTTTAAGCAACCCCAAAATGAGCTGGAATAGCCCTGAAATTCAATATGTCATTATTTTCAGTACAAACATACCTCCTTTCTATTTAATTTAGGCTTATTATAGTAATATAGAAACCATGAGTAGTCCATACAAAGTCTTCTCAAGCCATACCATAGTTTTATGTGAGAAGCAGACTGAAAACGTATTTGTTATTCACTGAAAATCTTCCCCTCAAATGAGTACCCATATCAGCTATCTTAAAACAATAACTTACTTGTTTGTAGATAAAAAAAGTTGATGCTGTCATTGTGTGTGTTTGCTGAGGGAAACCCACACGTGAGTATGAGCAGACGTGTTTACTGAACGTGATTTCATATAGTGATCTAGAAAACAGGATAATGAGTCACACAAACACTTCAGTTCATGCTACTGTGCACAGGTAGACTGCACAGGACCTAGACTGAGGGAATGTCTCTTCTGCCGGGTTTTGTTTGCAGGAAGCGGTGGTTTTCTGATAAGAGTCTATCAGATAGAAGCACTAGACTGGTCACTGTCTGGTCTGGAGAGAGCTGTGAGGAAGTCATCAAGCCATAAGCACAGCGGGGGTGAGAGACACGGGCTGATAAGGAAATCCAGACAGCAGCACACAACTGACCTTGTTTGTGTCCCAGTAGAAATGTGTTAAACCTTTTTACACCGTCTGAAAGGCTCCGCTTGACCGAAATGGCAGTTTGTGATGTATTATTCAATGAACAAACGTGAGGGTTATGAGCTCATGATATTTATTGTAATGCATAATTAAGCAACAACAAGGCAGCAGAGTTTACAACATAGAACAGCCTCTCATACCTTACTGCTTTTGTAAAACACTGCATAATATACAATCCTTTTATTCAGCAAGGATGCATTAAAGTGATCAAAAGTGACACTAAAGGCATTTATAATGTTATTCTTTTTTTCATCAAAGAATCTGAAATATGGAGCAGCTGTTTTTTTAACATTGATGATAATAAGAAATGCTTTATGAGCAGCACATCAGCATATTAGAATGATTTCTGAAGTTTTCCAAATATTTCGAATGTTTGGAAATATATAGTCAAATATATAGTCAATACATGACTCTGAAAGCCTTGTGGAATATACTGGTGTACTGAAGGACTGTTGCAACAAGGCACCTCAAACTTTTCAATATCTTGCATAGACTCATTGTCTTCAATTATTAACCTCTTCCTCAGACGTGCTAATTGTTGCAGCTTGGTTTCTTGTAAACATCCATGTTTCCTGTGCATTTCCTGACTCCTGGTCATTGCAAAACATCATCTATTATGACTGGAGGCTTGCAGTTTTAAGTGAGCTCTTGCCATTTTTAAGCATCTGTGGGTGTATCTGTGGTAGAACTCTATGACTAAACGGATGTTGTTATAATTAACCAGATAGTTTTAGACTGACTTAAATTGTCAGTTCCGATTTCTTAATAATTTCCCTAGAAGTTGTATAAATTCAGCTATTTATACAGCTAGGCTGTGATGCAATAATATAATGTAAAACAAAAAGCCAAAAAAAAAAAGTATGAGCAAAGCATGATTGTGACTCATGATGAGCAGATCATTCTGGCATGAACTTAAATGTGATCTCAATATGAGAGTCATTTCATTGTGGTTTATTTCTTTCTTTATTTTTACAGACATGTGAGGAACTATAAACCTGAAGTTAAGTGTTTTGTGATAGGTCACAAGAGAAGTGTGATCTGGGATTAAACCCAGAACATTTATGATATCATCCCAATGCCTAAACCACTAGGATACCACTGACCTTGTGTCTTCAATCACACAAGTAAATACCACAGACACACAGCATGTAAAGTCCCTTCTTCACTCTGGATGACCACTGACACCATGCGACACCTAAAAATGGGAAATGATTTATTTATTTATTTGCTTTTTATTTCTTTACATGCTTATTTGTGTATGCATGTATATTACATGAGAGTAATTGGCATCTCCTTCTTTAGACGTTTCTCCTGAGAAAAACATGCCAGTAATCTCATGTCTCCTGTTTCAGAAAAGATCTCAACAATGCCTCAAACTGTGCTCACATTTTCCAAGATACCTATCAAAGGTCAGAGATCTCAATATGAATTTAAATATTTATTTATTAAATATTTTAATTTTCATTAAATAATACATTAAATTTCAGTTAGTTTTTTACCAAACCCTATCGTATACCCCCAGAGCACATGTAATATATGACACGTGCCACATGGGATCATTCTGTGATACTTTTACAGCTTTTTTAAAAAGCTTGATGCTGGTCGCTATTCACTACCATTTTTATATATATATATATATATATATATATATATATATATATATATATATATATATATATATATATATATATATATATATATATATCAGTACAGTCCAAAAGTTTGGAAACACTAAGATTTTTAATGTTTTTAAAAGAAGTTTCGTCTGCTCACCAAGGCTACATTTATTTAATTAAAAATACAGTAAAAACAGTAATATTGTGAAATATTATTACAATTTAAAAATAACTGTTTTCTATTGAATATATTTCACAAAGTAATTTATTCCTGTGATGCAAAGCTGAATTTTCAGCATCATTACTCCAGTCTTCAGTGTCACATGATCCTTCAGAAATCATTCTAATATGCTGATTTGCTGCTCAATAAACATGTATGATTATTTTCAATGTTGAAAACAGTTGTGTACTTTTTTTTTTCAGGATTCCTTGATGAATAGAAAGTTCAAAAGAACAGCATTTATCTGAAATACAAAGCTTCTGTAGCATTATACACTACCGTTCAAAAGTTTGGGGTCAGTAAGAATTTTTATTTTTATTTTTTTGAAAAGAAATTAAAGAAATGAATACTTTTATTCAGCAAGGATGCATTAAATCAATCAAAAGTGGCAGTAAAGACATTTATAATGTTACAAAAGATTAGATTTCAGATAAACACTGTTCTTTTGAACTTTCTATTCATCAAATAATTCTGAAAAAAAATATTGTACACAAATATTTTGTACAATTGTACACATTAAATGTTTCTTGAGCAGCAGATCAGCATATTAGAATGATTTCTGAAGGATCATGTGACACTGAAGACTGTAGTAACGATGCTGAAAATTCAGCTTTGATCACAGGAATAAATTACTTTGTGAGATATATTCAAATAGAAAACAGTTATTTTAAATTGTAATAATATTTTACAATATTACTGTTTTTTACTGTATTTTTAATTAAATAAATGTAGCCTTGGTGAGCAGACGAAACTTCTTTTAAAAACATTAAAAATCTTAGTGGTTCCAAACTTTTGGACTGTACTATATATATATATATATATATATATATATATATATATATATATATATATATATATATATATATATATATATATTTTTTTTTTTTTTTAGGGGGCGCTATTACACATCTTCTGAAAGAGTAGAGAATCTCTGGATCAAAACAGGCAAAAAAGAAGCATAAACAAGTGATAAAAGCATTGCTTATGCATGTTGACAAAAACGCAATGTTATTTTTTTTTTTAGGAAACTTAAAAAAATGAAAATTAAAGTGTTGATAAAAAGAATGTATGAAGTTAGAATAAAACCTTTTTGTTGTTGTTTAAAATGCTCTGTTCTTTCTTTTGATATATTGCATGTTCAGGTATTCATACAACAAAATATTCAGGGGGCCATGAACATTTTGTAAAAATGATCAAAAATGCTGGCTCTGGTTGGCAATTTAAAAAGAGTTAATTATCATGAGCTATGAAAGAGAAACTTCTGAGTTTCCTAAAAGGTTACCCACTCCTGGAGTGTGATGCGTGTAATGACTTTGCATGTTGGTCTTTGTGGAAAGTTTCACAGCCTCTTTTGTGGGTCAAAACATTTGTGGTTTGTTAAATTTCAGCAGAATCTCGTTCTGATCTCATGATGTGAGTACACGTGAAACACACTGCTCTGCTGCCTTGAAACACACCATATATGATGCTGATGTGTGATTCTAGCAGGACATCTGTCCTTAATCTGAGGACGAGTAGGTTCTGTCCTTCCTGAAACGAATACACCCCAATTTCACCCTCCAGTCAACAGAGTCAGATGAACTTTGTTTGCACAAATGTCTTTGAAACTGCCTTTGTGATTATTCACTCTTTATCTTAGCTGAGATGAGAAGAACCTGAGCTGACACCATTTCAGTCAGGCGTGTCGTTCCTGTATGATCATGCCCCTCAACATCACAGCTGCTGACTGGAGACCCTTCATCTGAAGGACGCTCGTCTGTGTGGTTAGTCAAGCATCACTACTGTTCATACTTAAAGTTAGCCATTTGAACAAAACCCTAACATTAAACTTTAAAGGGTTAGTTCACCCAAAAATGAAATGTCTGTGTTCATCTTCTGAACACAAATGAAGATCTTTTTGATTTCTGTCCCTTCATTGACAGTTACGCAACTGAAAATTTGATGCTTCAAAAATTTCATAAAGAGATCGTAAAACTAATCCATATGAATTGAGCGGTTTAGTCCAAATTTTCTGAAGAGACTCGATCACATTATATGATGAACAGACTGAATGTAGGCTTTTATTCACATATTTATTCACAGACATCAGTTGTGGTAAACCAATGGAAGCTCAAGCATGTTTGCCTGACGTGCGACAACCAATGAGGTTCATTCTCGTGTGTTACGCAACACGTTTGAGCTTCTGCAAGAACCATTGAGGTTCATTCTTGTGTTACGCAGCACGTTTGAGCTTCCGCAAGAACCAATGAGGTTCATTCTCGTGTTACGCAGCACGTTTGAGCTTCCGCAAGAACCAATGAGGTTCATTCTGGTGTTACGCAGCACGTTTGAGCTTCCGCAAGAACCAATGAGGTTCATTCTCGTGTTACGCAGCACGTTTGAGCTTCAGCAAGAACCAATGAGGTTCACTCTCTCGTGTTACGCAGCACGTTTGAGCTTCCGCAAGAACCAATGAGGTTCATTCTCGTGTTACGCAGCACGTTTGAGCTTCCGCAAGAACCAATGAGGTTCATTCTCGTGTTACGCAGCACTTTTGAGCTTCCGCAAGAACCAATGAGGTTCATTCTCGTGTTACGCAGCACGTTTGAGCTGCCGCAAGAACCAATGAGGTTCATTCTCGTGTTACGCAGCACGTTTGAGCTTCTGCAAGAACCATTGAGGTTTACTCTCTCGTGTTACGCAGCACGTTTGAGCTTCAGCAAGAACCAATGAGGTTCATTCTTGTGTTACGCAGCACGTTTGAGCTTCCGCAAGAACCAATGAGGTTCATTCTCGTGTTACGCAGCACGTTTGAGCTTCTGCAAGAACCATTGAGGTTTACTCTCTCGTGTTAGGCAGCACGTTTGAGCTTCAGCAAGAACCATTGAGGTTTACTCTCTCGTGTTACGCAGCACATTTGAGCTTCCGCAAGAACCAATGAGGTTCATTCTCGTGTTACGCAACACGTTTGAGCTTCCGCAAGAACCAATGAGGTTCATTCTCGTGTTACGCAGCACGTTTGAGCTTCCGCAAGAACCAATGAGGTTCATTCTCGTGTTACGCAGCACGTTTGAGCTTCCGCAAGAACCAATGAGGTTCATTCTCGTGTTACGCAGCACGTTTGAGCTTCTGCAAGAACCAATGAGGTTCATTCTCGTCTTACGCAGCACGTTTGAGCTTCAGCAAGAACCAATGAGGTTCACTCTCTCGTGTTACGCAGCACGTTTGAGCTTCCGCAAGAACCAATGAGGTTCATTCTCGTGTTACGCAGCACGTTTGAGCTTCAGCAAGAACCAATGAGGTTCACTCTCTCGTGTTACGCAGCACGTTTGAGCTTCCGCAAGAACCAATGAGGTTCATTCTCATGTTACGCAGCACTTTTGAGCTTCCGCAAGAACCAATGAGGTTCATTCTCATGTTACGCAGCACTTTTGAGCTTCCGCAAGAACCAATGAGGTTCATTCTCATGTTACGCAGCACTTTTGAGCTTCCGCAAGAACCAATGAGGTTCATTCTCGTGTTATGCAGCACTTTTGAGCTTCCGCAAGAACCAATGAGGTTCATTCTCGTGTTACGCAGCACTTTTGAGCTTCCGCAAGAACCAATGAGGTTCATTCTCGTGTTACGCAGCACGTTTGAGCTGCCGCAAGAACCAATGAGGTTCATTCTCGTGTTACGCAGCACGTTTGAGCTTCTGCAAGAACCATTGAGGTTTACTCTCTCGTGTTACGCAGCACGTTTGAGCTTCAGCAAGAACCAATGAGGTTCATTCTTGTGTTACGCAGCACGTTTGAGCTTCCGCAAGAACCAATGAGGTTCATTCTCGTGTTACGCAGCACGTTTGAGCTTCTGCAAGAACCATTGAGGTTCATTCTCGTGTTACGCAGCACGTTTGAGCTTCTGCAAGAACCATTGAGGTTTACTCTCTCGTGTTAGGCAGCACGTTTGAGCTTCAGCAAGAACCATTGAGGTTTACTCTCTCGTGTTACGCAGCACATTTGAGCTTCCGCAAGAACCAATGAGGTTCATTCTCGTGTTACGCAACACGTTTGAGCTTCCGCAAGAACCAATGAGGTTCATTCTCGTGTTACGCAGCACGTTTGAGCTTCCGCAAGAACCAATGAGGTTCATTCTCGTGTTACGCAGCACGTTTGAGCTTCCGCAAGAACCAATGAGGTTCATTCTCGTGTTACGCAGCACGTTTGAGCTTCTGCAAGAACCAATGAGGTTCATTCTCGTCTTACGCAGCACGTTTGAGCTTCAGCAAGAACCAATGAGGTTCACTCTCTCGTGTTACGCAGCACGTTTGAGCTTCCGCAAGAACCAATGAGGTTCATTCTCGTGTTACGCAGCACGTTTGAGCTTCAGCAAGAACCAATGAGGTTCACTCTCTCGTGTTACGCAGCACGTTTGAGCTTCCGCAAGAACCAATGAGGTTCATTCTCATGTTACGCAGCACTTTTGAGCTTCCGCAAGAACCAATGAGGTTCATTCTCATGTTACGCAGCACTTTTGAGCTTCCGCAAGAACCAATGAGGTTCATTCTCGTGTTACGCAGCACTTTTGAGCTTCCGCAAGAACCAATGAGGTTCATTCTCGTGTTATGCAGCACTTTTGAGCTTCCGCAAGAACCAATGAGGTTCATTCTCGTGTTACGCAGCACTTTTGAGCTTCCGCAAGAACCAATGAGGTTCATTCTCCTGTTACGCAGCACGTTTGAGCTTCCGCAAGAACCAATGAGGTTCATTCTCGTGTTACGCAGCACGTTTGAGCTTCTGCAAGAACCATTGAGGTTTACTCTCTCGTGTTACGCAGCATGTTTGAGCTTCAGCAAGAACCAATGAGGTTCATTCTTGTGTTACGCAGCACGTTTGAGCTTCTGCAAGAACCAATGAGGTTCATTCTCGTGTTACGCAGCACGTTTGAGCTTCAGCAAGAACCAATGAGGTTCATTCTCGTGTTACGCAGCACGTTTGAGCTTCCGCAAGAACCAATGAGGTTCATTCTCGTGTTACGCAGCACGTTTGAGCTTCAGCAAGAACCAATGAGGTTCACTCTCTCGTGTTACGCAGCACGTTTGAGCTTCCGTAAGAACCAGTGAGGTTCATTCTCATGTTATGCAGCACTTTTGAGCTTCCGCAAGAACCAATGAGGTTCATTCTCGTGTTACGCAGCACTTTTGAGCTTCCGCAAGAACCAATGAGGTTCATTCTCCTGTTACGCAGCACGTTTGAGCTTCCGCAAGAACCAATGAGGTTCATTCTTGTGTTACGCAGCACGTTTGAGCTTCTGCAAGAACCAATGAGGTTCATTCTCGTGTTACGCAGCACGTTTGAGCTTCAGCAAGAACCAATGAGGTTCATTCTCGTGTTACGCAGCACGTTTGAGCTTCCGCAAGAACCAATGAGGTTCATTCTCGTGTTACGCAGCACGTTTGAGCTTCCGCAAGAACCAATGAGGTTCATTCTCGTGTTACACAGCACGTTTGAGCTTCTGCAAGAACCAATGAGGTTCACTCTCTCGTGTTACGCAGCACATTTGAGCTTCCGTAAGAACCAATGAGGTCCATTCTCATGTTACGCATCACGTTTGAGCTTCCACAAGAACCAATGAGGTTCATTCTCGTGTTACGCAGCAAGTTTCAGCTTCCGAAAGAGGTTTGTTCTCGCATGTCAAGCAGGTTCGTTTGAGCTTCTGTTTATGTTCACTGATCAATGTTTATATGTGAATAAAAGCCTAAATTAAATCTGTTTAAAACTATCCCTTTAAACTTTGATATGTAACTCATCCTACAGAGTACATGCCTGATAAATTGTGTGACTTGTTAAGGAGAGATGTTACTTTTCTTAGCAATTGGACAAAAACAATCAGTGCACCATAAATGCATAGAAATGCACTAACAAGCACTCAGAAAGTCTTAGAAACCACCAACAGCATAGTGACAACCCAAAAAACCCTAGCAAACAACTAGCAATGCTCAAGCAACCACAAAAAAAATAAATAAAAAAATAAAGACCTTCAAACTAGTTAAAGTCTCATTTTAAATGTGTTTTAGCTGCGATTTATAGTAGATGTCTGAATTAATTCTCTTTGTCTTGGCAACTGCATCAAAGGCAGGACGTCCCAGATAGAGCTTTGATGTTTAATACAGGTCTTTGAGATTTACATCATGTGTGCCAATTATTTCTTACCTTCCTGTGAACAACGTAATTCTGGATAAGTTGTCCAAACCTATAAAATCCAACATAAATGTGATTTAAATTGAAAACTGGATGTCTGCATCATCCCTTGATGATGAAATCAACCGCCTACGCATCTTACTCATGTCTGATTGAATGAGGGGAATTCTGCGTTTGAAAATCTACACCCTCGGGGGCTGTTTTATCAAAGCCAGGAGGACTTACACCTTCACGTTGTGACAAGAATATGATAGGCCTTGCTTAAACACTATGTGTCATTCTAATTAATGCGATATTCTCGGAACCACGAACAAAAATTGGAGTTACGCCTCCATTTTTAACTCTAGGTTGCCTGAAGCGGATTCTAGACCACCGGTTCCCATAGTGTCTGCGTTTGATTGACAGGAGGTCTGTTTGATGTCACAGACCCTTTGTCAAATAGACGGATCATTGTCGCTAACAAAGACGCTGCAGTCATTTGGTGTCTTTATGATGTGTGTAATTATAAGATTCCATAACAGCGAACTATAATTATGGCAGAGTTGTGTTTTGTTACAACAATTTGCTTCAAACTATACACTACAGTTAAAAAGTGGGGTCAGCAAGAGGTTGTTTTTGTTAGAAATGTTTCTTAAGCATCAAATCATCATATTAGAATGATTTCTGAAGGATCATGTGACACTGAAGACTGAAGTAAAGTGAATGTACAACAAGTATACATTCAAAATGGGATATAAGGATGCTTTGCATAAGTGTGTGATTTTGATACATCTCATAATGTCAGAAGAGAAAGTCCCTTCATTAAGATCAGAGCAGGTTTAAGTGTAAACAAGTAATCCGTGAAAAATCAGGCTGAAAGTCCCAGGAATTGGTTTTCGTAGCCTTAGGGATATGTTTTAGTCTCAGGCAGGTATGGGCAGGTCTCCCACAGGTGTCTCTACTACAACGAATTTCATCTGGAATGATACAACTGATTAGCGACCAGGTCAAGCGAGGTTAAAGCTTTAAAGTCCCACATCAGTAGCTTATTATTTGTTAAACAACCTCAGGAGAGTTTCACATGTGAAACGCCTTGTAGTGAGTAACGCAGCAACAAAGCAAGCCGATTTCTGTTTGAACTTTTCTGAATTAACTTTTAAATCTTCTCTCTTTGCCAGAGAACTCAAGAGGGATCGCTTTGAAGTCTGTGCATGGATACCCAAAGGTGAGGTTTTGAAGAATATACTGGGTGCAACAGGGCTGTCAAACACTGAAATTATACGAAAGCACTATAAAAAGATTGTTAAATGAATCCATGCAACATTTGGAGCCATTTCACAAATCTAATATAGTACCATTAGGCTCTTTGCATCAGGTTTGAGTCAAAAGCTACAGCGAAGATTTTTAGTAAGCGACGACTTACATTTTAGACTGTTAATGCCGAAAAACACTTGACTTCAGAAGATGTCTAAAAAACACATTGACCTTAGGACAATGTTTAATGCTTGAATCTGATTGGTTGTCAAATGTTCTAAGGTGTGCAATTATTTTCAAGGAAATGCATGGCTAAAGTAGTTCCAGGCAGGTCTTGACCGCATTACAGTTCCATATCACTTCGCCAAATGATTTCAGTTATTTCAGGTCCTACAACAGCAAAAGAAACAAAACCCACAACAACACTGACCGAGCAAATAAATATAGTAAACAATAGGATAAAAACGACAAATTCTTTCCATTATTTCATGCTTTGCGTTGTGGTCGCATTACCACCTCGGGTGTGCATTATGTTCTCGTTGTCAATTATCCCTTACTTTTTACAACTATCAACTATTCATTTCATAAGTTACAGTACAATTGTAATTGTCGAGCAATATATTTCTGTCTTCATTTCTGGAATAGAGTAGTAAACTTACCATGAGAAGAACCAGAGAGAACCATGAACACCACAAATGTGTCATTAAAGCATTGAAATATTAACTTAAAATCTCAGGTTGTACTTCAAGTAAATATTTTACATCTAAGGGGTTTAGCTGATGAAAATGTTTAGGAACTAACACAATATTTGAATGTAAGGTAAGATATGTTAGGTAACACTCATTTGTTATCATTAGTTAGTGTATTAACTAACATGATCTAACCATGAGCAATACATACACTTGTTGCTGCATTTGTTAATCTTTGCTAACGTTAGTTAATAAAAATACAGCAGTCCATTGTTTGTTCATGTTAACTAATGTAGTTTAACCTTATTGTAAAGTGTTTTTTTCAGTCAAATTTTTTATTAACAGAAACTTGGAGTGTTGATAATAATTAACCACTATTCATTTTGTGATTCTAGAATGTAAAAAAAAAAAAAAAAAAAAAAAAACTATTAAGGCTTTTTTATTAAGATATTTTATTAAGATATTAAGGGTGGGAAAATAGATTTGTTTACATCTTGATTGTATGTTTTTTAGCATTTAAACTAAGTTAAAATATTTTTAATATGTCAATAATTATAATATACATTTACATTTATATTACAATATATTCTGAGTTTTAATAATAATATATATTTTTTTTTTTTTTTTTAATCATCCTGCCCCCCCTTTGGTAGTTTGCTGAGGCCCCCTGTATGACAACGTACCACCAGCAGCCCCATCAAAAAACACCTTAACTGAAAGGGGGAAATTTATGGTGAGGAATAGGCTCAGGTGTCATGTTGCGTTTATTCAGTGGTCTGTGGTGGTGACTCAGGCTAGGACTTGATCATTCCAGTGAATCAGGTCACTCTGACAGATGTGATATATTCAGATGAGCTGCCCAAGACGTGAGTCACCTGAAGAGAGAGAAAAGAGCAGAGGAAACAGACAATGTGAGAATCCAGAAATTAAGAAGTATGAATAGATTGATATAACACGCTTCCAGCCATGTCACTCCCTTAGATTAGATTACACACCAACAGCAACCGATGCACATGTACAGATTTAGATGCTGCGGCTGCAAGAATACTTTCTTGGAGACTGACTCACGCACATTCACACACCTGAGGCGATTCTGGTGACTGTGTGAGAGCTTTTACAGTCAGACTGTGAGCTCTCACATTTCACAAAAAGACAATTCTCTTATTGCTCAAGAGAAATCAAACACACATATTAAACATATATCTACACACTTCTAAAAAAGACAGATTGATGCATAGATAAGGTGTTTGTACAAATATAAAATGACCATTTGCGTAGTTCTTATTTATTTTTTGTTTCTTTGTGTTTTATCGTATGACGTATGATGCTTTATCTCTAACTGTAAATGTATCCAGATTGATATTACTGAGCTTTTGGACTCTGGAAAACTACTGGGTCAATCTGTACAATGTAAGTTCATAGCGCCATCTGCTGGATAAGATGAAAAAAGTTATTTTACTATATGGAATTTTCCATAAACAATTTCATTGTGTGGTTAAAGACACATTGGAATATGTTTATTTATTGATTTATTTATTCCTTCAGCAAAACTCATTAAATTCAAGGCTGAATGGGAGAGTGTGTTTGTGATATGCAAATAAAACGGTTGTTTGTTATGGTAATTTGCACCCCTAACTTGACCTAGACCAAATTACTGTCAGTAGAATGATGAATACATTAGCCTACACAGGCAATCAGTAACACTTTATAATATGAATTTTATTTAGCTGTTTAAAGCATACCGATATTGACACTTGAATGAATTTCAGTGGCTGTTAGGTTTGTGTTCAAGCAGCAGGTGATGCTTTTTAAGTCCCACATTACCCGTGGAGTTGAATGATTCCTTCGGCCTTTGGAAACACACCCTTCGGCCATTTAGAGGAGTTGGGATTACTCCACAAAAGGTCCAGAAGTCATTCCTATCCCAGCTCTGATCATGTGTCAGGTGTTTGCCTTCAAACTAATCCATCCAGTCCTTTGGTGTGGTGTTCTCTGGGCTCCTCACGTGACCTGCGATTCAGACATCATTTGAGATTGTTCCTACAATGGAGCGTTTACAATGAGAAAGCAGAAGCTGAGAGGTTTGGGTTTGTAAGGTAATACAACAAGCGTAGGCTCAAATGTCAGGCCGATAAATAGTGGAAAAATGATCAGGGTGTGTGTTTGAGGAACATTATGTCACTGTCCTATTGAAAATCCATAAACCTGTCCATAAACCTGTTCTGGGAACTTGCTTCATCATCCCACCCCCCCAAAAATCAAAGAGCAGCTCTTTTTACTTTTATGTTTAGTATTGCATGATGAATCAGAGCTTTATATGACACATTTCAGTGCATGTAATGCAATCTGTATTTGTAAAATTATGTATTACTGGGAACATATTTAAGCCTATAATCTTTTCCACAAACTGACAGGACCTTATAGAACATCTTCTTCAAATATCTTTAGGAAATGCTCAGACATATTACTTTAATGTCTACACTTCCTAGACAGCGTTTACATTTCAACTCTGTCACACTGTAAAAATATATTTTCATGATTTGTTATCACTACATTTTTTCTTTTGTCAAATCAACTTAGAGGATTACTGTGGTTCAGATAACATCATATTTTGAGTTTCTGTTGCTTAAATCAATCACCTTCATTGTATTAAATTAATTTCAATGAACTCAAAATTTTAAGGCAACCAGGTAACTTACTTTTCTTTTAAGTTAAACCAACAATTCTTTTTTACACCACAGATATTTCCTGAAAATAAATTGATTTTATTTGGCAGAAATTTTCAATTCATTTCCATCAAAACTATAAAATATCCTAGTGGAGTTTCAGCAGTGACTGTTAAAAATACGCTTAATGATGATGACGACGATTATTATTGTAGTAGTAATTAAATAATATATCAAAATTGTGTAATCAAATCATTATTATTATTATCCAGAGTAGTATTAATAATAATAATCATTTGATATTAAATATTGAAGTGATATTTAAATATACAAATTAATATTTTATATAGAATCTGGTTTAACTTAAACTATGCATAAGCAATGCATTATTATCCTATAATATAATAATATTAATAACAAATAACATTTTATATATTCATATTAATAACAGAAATACCAACTGTTATTTTTATTATTATTATTATTATTATTTAATATTGCAGAAATTCCTAAAATTATATTTATATTATTGATAGTAGTAGTAACAGTCGCATTTAATATTTTAAATAATTGACATTTGAATATACAAATTGTATAGCATTTGGTTTAACTTAATTATCCAATTATTATTATTTCTACATTAATAAAGCACTAATTATTGTAGTAGTTAACAGTTGTGTCCATAAAATACTATTATATATATTTTAATAGTATTTTATGGACACAGCTGTTAACTACTACTATAATTTTAGTCACATCACATTTCACACTACGATGAAATACATCGGTTTATGAATGTATATGTATAATCTTTATTATTCATTCATAAACCGCTGTATTTGATCGTAGTGTAAGATGTGATGTTCACCTCCCTTTAAGAGCGCTGCGCCTTTAAGCGCCATGCAGAAGCGCTGGTGTGTGTGCGCGCGTGTATGTGTCTAGTGAGTGAGAGTGTGTGTGTGAATGTGTGTGTCAGCCGTACCCATCATGGCCCCTGAGCAGCAGCTGATCAGACGGACCGCCGCTCCGCCATCCTCCTCCAGCGAGCAGCGGCACCGGTGAAGAGGCTCCATGTGTCCCCCATCCTCGGTCCGATATCTGAGCAAGAGGGCCGCGCTCCAGCCGCCCAGCGCGAACATGAATAAGGATTATTCCATTAATCTATCGGTGCAGCAAGTGCTCAGCCTGTGGGTCCAGGGCACGGAACCGACCCTACAGCACTTCACAGGTACGTTCACACGAGGAGAAAGATCTGGTGAAACGGGTTCATGTGTGTCATCCAGCCGCGCGCACACGCCTCTCTCCACACCGGCCAGTCTATTGTACCGGCAGACGCACGAGCAGCTGCGCGCATCCCATCTGAACAAGGTCACACTTCACATCACACTGTATACTGTGTGCTTACACGCTAAATTAATAATGCATCACGCGTAGTATTGCATGCGGTACTTAATATAATAAAAAGTGTGTATATCATGGCACAAATGTACTTTGATATATAGCCTATGTGATATATAGTAGTGTAAAATAAAACACCATGGTAAATGTGGGGGGGGAGACATGATTTTATCTTGGAACATGTTCAAAAAATACTGCCAAAGTGCTATTTTCATAAGGCTGGCTTTTTTTTTTTTTTTTTTTTGTAAATAACATGCTAGATAATTCTGTATTAAGGTATGTATCATTTTCATTTACTGTGATATTTTTATAGTACTTTCAATTTCAATGAATACCATGGTGTGACCATCATAGTTGTGTCCAAATCATAGTTTTACCATGGCACCATGTCCAAAACATATACCACCATGGTACTTTTTTGTTATCTGCATAATAACTACAGTATTTTTATATTAACACTAGTTCCCCATGCACCTGACTGTGAGATGTCGTGTATTTAGAAGTGAAAGCTTTGCCCGTCGTAGACCGTAGTGCACTAATACATTCAGCCAGTCTGATGTGAACCTCTAAAAAGCATTGTGCCACTCATTAATCTTTAGTTAATCTTGAGTCATTGCATCGTTTCTGGCGGCTCTCGGCTCGTGTAGTGGAGTAATCATTAGTAATTACCGACACCATATTGGCCTCCACATGATACTGTGCTCGTGGGCTTCTTTTGTGCAGCATTATACAGTCTTTTGCCTTGCTTTGATCAGTTCACAATACCAATGACAATGTCACATTTGAGTGAGACCAGGCTGTGTTAGTCAACACGAAAACTGTGTAAAAACATCTATTCAATGTCAAGGGTGTAACCTGGCATGGAAAAACCGCCCCAAAGAATAGCTCATTTCCTTTTTAAGGGTCTAGATAAGGTACATAGTTGTATAAACAACTACAAGCAATAATATTTTCCTTTCCTTAAATGTGTTGCGATCAGATTTTTGTGTGTATATGAAACGGATGTTATTAAATATTTGATTGATTTGTTTTTGACAGATTGCAGTGGTTCTTAATCGGTGAGTTATGACCCAAAACACCCATAAAACCACAAATATACACATATATATATTATTAGACATTTATCATGTTACAAAATATTATATTTCATAAATATATATATATATATACTTGCAAAAGTTGTATTTGTATATATATGAGATTCTTTATTTTATATGAGAACCACTGTGATGATATATGATGTGATGATATATATACAGGGCTTGACATTAACATCTGCCAATCCTCCAAATTCAGGTGTAATTCAGCAGTGGCGTGTAACGCAGTCTCTCCTACTAGCCACTTTGGCAAGTTGAATTTAATATAAAATATATATATACATTTTTCAATTGTAGTCTTTTAAAAAGGCATCTGAAATAAGAAACTAAATGCAATGTAGTGTTGTCAAAAATATTGATACCGAAATATCTGAAACGCTTCCACTTCTCATTTTCTGCAGAATAGACACAATGCCAGCTGCTCTTTCCCTCTCTCTCATTTCTCTGACAGCGAGTTGACACACAAACCCGCCTTCCCTCACTCACTCCTTTCATTTGCTCCAGATGAATGTTGTTGGTCTTACAGGGCTTGAATTTCGGCATGGGATTGCACGTATTACGCATAATTTTACTAATTCCGGCAGATTTTGTATGCACACATAAAGCCGCCTCAGTTTGCTTTTTGTGCTCAAACAGTGAAATACGCACAAATTAATGTCAAAATACCAGTCTTCGCGTAAGAGTATTCGCATACACACAGTCAGTTTTATGTTTTAAGTGAACGTAAAACAGTTGAGAAAGAAAACGCATGTGTAACAGTATAATGGATCCGTGCATCAGTTCTTAAAGTGACAGCAGCCTAATATACTTGCTGCCAAATTATGAGATAATATTAAAAATATCTTTATGGCAGTTTTTCCCTATGTCAAATGTCAAAATTGTGGCCAGTGAAAATGCTGAAAACTTTGCAAAACCACTAGCCACATGGGCTGTTATTGTCAAGCCCTAGCCTGTATGTATATATATATAGTTCATTTTATCTTTTTTACCTTTGTATGAAAGCGTTTTGGTATTTTGTTAGATCACTTGTAATGTAAAATCTCCTGAAGCAAGAACCACATAAATACTGGACTATGAAATCACTGCAATGAACAATGTAATGTAATATAAAAGTCAGACCACTGCGGGTAAGTGAGTGTTACAGGAAGACAGCATGAAGCATTTCTAGGGAACAAGTCAGTTTTATGGTGCATGAGGCACATGACACGCCCGTCCTTTCACTTCCGAGATTTGGCCAGATTATAATTTCTGCAATCTTGTGGACATCTGGCATGACGCAACACATGATGCAACTTGAGAGAGGACTGCGGCACCGGTAGCACGTGAGGTAGTAAGGAATTCACTCATGAAAAAGAAGTAATTTATTATTATTACATGTTGGCAACTATTTTCAATGGAAAGTAGCTAACGCTAGCTCAAAAAGTAGCTAAATGTTGCTAGATGATGTAATGTGGCAACTGTCAGCACTTTACATCTGTTTTCTCTCAATCCATGCACATATACTGTATTTTAATAGTCGGATGTCCAATAAAGCTGTTCTCATTTACATATTTTCTGTCAGACAACAGAAAGAGTATGATATAATGACTGACTAGCAGTTCAAAAATCGCTAGATTTGCTAGTTGATTTTGCTGAAAAATGTCTCTAATCTAGTGACAAAGTCGCTAAATTGGCAAAACTGCATTCCAACGTGTGGTGCTGGTTTTTCTGTGGCACTGAAAGAGAAATTTTGAAGAATATTCTATATAGCTCTTTTCTAAATAAAAACAGGGCAGAGTGACCAAAAAACCACCATGAAAATACCACACATTTATTTGTGCAAGTTTGCGGTTTTCCCGTGGAATTGGGTTAAAGCGACCCCAAATAACATGATATTTAACCCCTGGAATGCGAATTTTACTAGGGGAACCCGGCCAAAAATGCGGATTTTTTTCCCCGGAACGCGATTGGGTTAGTTTTGTGCTAATTTTGTGCTAATTTTGAGTAGCAATTGGGCAGGTTTTGTTGTGAAAACCTGGCAACCCTGAACTGCATACGGGTTTGGAAAGACAAAGGGTGAGTTAATAATGCCAAAATATTCATTTTTGGCTGAAGAACATGATGGGATGACGTGGCACATCAGCTGTGCCCCCGCCGCTGACAGAAACAGCTGTGTTCAGATGTTCTCTCTTTGTGATGATGGGAAGGAACAGCACAGGTGCAAAAGCACAGAGATTCAAAGAGAATGCTGGGAGATTATGACAAACTCCCACTCGGGAGGAAAGTTAATAGTGTTTCCTGTTTTGGTCAGTGAAACGAGCCTATTTAGACATTTCATTTCCTTCTGCTGTTGATGGAGACAGACTTCTGCCTACTTTGCAATTGTTTGTGCCTTTGGGTAAACAGTTAGTTCTTTGGTGTTTAGTGAAATCATTCTAATATGCTGATTTGCTGCTCAAGAAACATTTATGATTATTATCAATGTTGAAAACAGTTGTGCTGCTTCATATTTTTGTGAAAACTGACTTTTCCTTGGTGAATAGAAAGTTCATAAGATAGCATTTATTTGAAATAGAAATCTTTTTTAACATTATAAATGTCTTTACTGTCACTTTTGATCAATTTAATGCTGATTTAATGTAATGCTTTCCAAAAATATATATTTCTAAAAAAATTGTGGTAAAACTCTGTCACAACATTAAGGGTTGTGGGTGATCGCTAGAGTTGTTGCAAAGGTCCTTTTTCAATGTAAGTCTGTGTTGTTGTTGTTGTTTTTTGCCATCATCTGCCAGACACTGCTTATAATAGTACTGTGATATCAAAACTAACATAGAAACATCCATTATAGCCCTGATGAAGTTGTAGTTATCTCTGTGTGCAGCTATTGAGTTTCCTGTGTGGAAATAGAAACTTAACGCTTTCATAAAAAGTTTTAACCCTGTTAGTGGTAGAAATGTGTGACAACTTTGCTACTTCTTGTTTAGTGATCATTATCTCGATTAGCATTTGGCTATGTTTATCATAGTCCACCACAGAGTTAGATAGCGCTAAGTTATTGTTTATATGTGCTTGCTTAATTGGAATAAGCATTTCGTCTGTTTGTCCATCATTATATGCTGATGTTGAAGAACATTGTTACTGACTGTGACTGCTGACAGCCTGACAAAAGAGGCTTTTTGTCACCTCGGAAACTGCTTTGTTGACACGACGAGAGCCCAGGGTGTTTAAAGAGGCCTTTCACAAGCCGAACGCTTTACATTGTCCCCTCCCCCATTTTCTTTGCGGCAATATAACCTTCAAAATATATCCTGATTATCTATGTTGTTATATTTATTAGAGTAACCAACCATAACCTGTCACATTTCTGTTCGGTGTTTACTTTTGTTTGGTTCTTCATGGTTTAATAGTTTTATATGCTTTTGTATGTAAAAACACAAGTCTGTGTGAGTGTTGAAGTAATGTCTGAGTGTCTCTCTATAGTAAATGGCAATGTGGGTCAGTAGTACACTGAAGGTATGCTTTCCATCAGCGTCATTCACTTTTGCTCCTTCCATATGATTAAGTCTTTCTCACTCTCTCTCTCTTCTAGTAGATTTGTGCTAAAGTGTCTGTTTCCCTGCATCTCATTGTCTCTTGTCCAGTATTTGTGTGTTATCTGTGCTTTTTGTTGTGCAGTGCCACCTAACCTCAGGACTGCAGCAGTGTTCCTGGCACAGCATGGCTCTGAGGCTTTTGTGCCCAGTCTGGCTCAGTTTACTGTTAACAGTTAGATGGACGTGTCTGTGTTACTGTTGTTTGTCTGTTCATAGTGATGTGTGTGTGTGTGTGTGTGTGTGCATGTAGTGTTTACAGACCTCCAGCACAAAGGCCTTCTCTGTCTGGACGTTATGTGAGCGGCAGCTTATAGCTTAATCAATACATTGTGTTTGTGTCAGTCTGGATTACACAAAGTCATAGGCATGATTGCACATAGGTAAAGTTCATGCATAGTGGAAATTTCATGCATTGAGTTTGTGTGTATATTTTATACATACATATATAAATATATATAAAATATACACACAAACTCAATTCCAAAAAAGTTGGGACACTGTACAAATTGTGAATAAAAAAGGAATGCAATAATTTACAAATCTCATAAACTTATATTTTATTCACAATAGAATATAGATAACATATCAAATGTTGAAAGTGAGACATTTTGAAATGTCATGCCAAATATTGCCTCATTTTGGATTTCATGAGAGCTACACATTCCAAAAAAGTTGGGACAGGTAGCAATAAGAGGCCGGAAAAGTTAAATGTACATATAAGGAACAGCTGGAGGACCAATTTGCAACTTATTAGGTCAATTGGTAACATGATTGGGTATAAAAAGAGCCTCTCAGAGTGGCAGTGTCTCTCAGAAGTCAAGATGAGCAGAGGATCACCAATTCCCCAATGTTGCGGCGAAAAATGGAGCAACTGCATCACATACAGGAATGCTACTGTAATGGAAATCACAACATGGGCTCAGGAATACTTCCAGAAAACATTGTCGGTGAACACAATCCACTGTGCCATTCGCCGTTGCCGGCTAAAACTCTATAGGGTTAAAAAAAGAAGCCATATCTAAACATGATCCAGAAGCGCAGGCGTTTTCTCTGGGCCAAGGCTCATTTAAAATGGACTGTGGCAAAGTGGAAAACTGTTCTGTGGTCAGACTAATCAAAATTTAAAGGGAAAACTGGAAAACTGGGACGCCATGTCATCCGGACTAAAGAGGACAAGGACAACCCAAGTTGTTATCAGCGCTCAGTTCAGAAGCCTGCATCTCTGATGGTATGGGGTTGCATGAGTGCGTGTGGCATGGGCAGCTTACACATCTGGAAAGGTACCATCAATGCTGAAAGGTATATCCAAGTTCTAGAACAACATATGCTCCCATCCAGACGTCGTCTCTTTCAGGGAAGACCTTGCATTTTCCAACATGACAATGCCAGACCACATACTGCATCAATTACAACATCATGGCTGCGTAGAAGAAGGATCCGGGTACTGAAATGGCCAGCCTGCAGTCCAGATCTTTCACCCATAGAAAACATTTGGCACATCATAAAGAGGAAGAAGCGACAAAGAAGACCTAAGACAGTTGAGCAACTAGAAGCCTGTATTAGATAAGAATACAGAATACAACATTCCTATTCCTAAACTTGAGCAACTTGTCTCCTCAGTCCCCAGACGTTTACAGACTGTTATAAAAAGAAGAGGGGATGCCACACAGTGGTAAACATGGCCTTGTCCCAACTTTTTTGAGATGTGTTGATGCCATGAAATTTAAAATCAACTTATTTTTCCCTTAAAATGATACATTTTCTCAGTTTAAACATTTGAAATGTCATATGTCACATATCATTAAAAACTTGATTTTCACCACAGGGGGACTTTAAATCAGACACAGAGATAAAGTAGTGCGGTTGATTGAATTATAACATTTATTTGAATGAAAAAGCCTGTCACGAGAGAGAGAGAGAGAGAGAGAGAGAGAGAGAGAGAGAGAGAGAGAGAGAGAGAGAGAGAGATGTGTGTGTAAATAACCTGCATCTGTGCAATGTCTCTATACTAGCAATGAAGCTAAGAGTTAATTTCTTGAAAAACATGTTATAATGTCCTTGCTGAGTAATATAATGGAGCGATTCAGTTTTTAATTTATTAATAAAAGTCACAGAGAAACGTTGAAAAGTTTCTGTGCTACTAGATGTCTCTGTGTGTGCGCAGTGCAATCTCTGATCTCTCTCTCTGTGTGTGTGTGTGTGTGTGTGTGTGTGTGTGTGTGTGTGTGTGTGTGCGTTTTTGTGACATATCAGGACATAAATTTGTATAATGACAGGGGTATGACAGGTATTACAAGAAGAGGTGACTTATGAGGACATTACCCCATGTCCCCATTTTTCAAAAGGCTTATAAATCATACAGAATGAGTTTTTGTGAGAAAGTAAAAATGTGCACAGTTTCCTGTGATGGTTAGGTTTAGGTGTAGGGTTGGTGTAGGGCGATAGAAAATACGGTTTGTACAGTATAAAAACCATTACGCCTATGGAATGTCCCCACAATTCACAAAAACAAACCTGTGTGTGTGTGTGTGTGTGTGTGTGTGTGTGTGTGCGTGCTTCAATAAAAGCAGCATGTTAATATAGAACGGTGATATAGAACTGACTTGGAACTATCTGCGAAATAAACGGTTATTTTGGACACCTTCCAGCCAATCAGAATCAAGTATTCAGAATCAAGTGTTACTTTACCGGTTTACCAGATTGCATAACTTGTGTTACTTATAATGCGTTACCAAAACAGTTTTTGCTGCTTAATTTTTTGTAGAAATTTTTTTCCATGATTATTCGATGAGAGTTCAAGAGAACAGCATTTATTTGAAATAGAATTCTTTTGTAACATTATAAAAAGTCTTTTCTGTCACTTTTGATCAATTTAATGTGTCCTTGTTGAATGACAGTATTCATTTCTTTCAAAAAATGTACTCCAAACTATTAAACAGTAGTGTATCAGTTTCCACAAAAATATAAAGCAGCAAAAATGTTTTTTTCACATCAATAATAATAATAAATGTTTCTTGAGCCGCAAATCAGCATATTAGAATGATTTCTGAAGGATCATGTGACACTGAAGACTGCTGCTGAAAATTAATTTCTGTGTTCAGTGAACACAGGGTGCTAATGGCGTGACGTCTCTTCATGCTTCAGGGTACAAACGCTCTAATCAGCACTATACAGCGTTGCATGTGCAACTATGCAGTTCGTTATTTGACGCATTCGCTTTGACATGTTAAATTACGGCTGTCAGCAATATTTCTGCCTGAGCGTGTGGTTTCTCAAGCATTTTTCATTTATGTGGAGCTGCATTTCCCAGAGTTCATGACAACAGCAGTTTGATAATCATTTTCGTGTTGAGCAAAGATGCTCATCCATGTCATCCACAGATGCTCTGGAATCTTCTTAAACGATCCAGAGCCGACTGATTGTCTCTCAATGGAGCCAGACTGTCGGTTTACTCTGTGTGGACAAGTTACTTAAATAATAACAGTCTCCAAGCCAATAAAGGACTGAGAGACGTATATGGAGTGTTAAAGAGAGAGAGTATATGAAAGTGGACCAGACAGTTTATGAGAAAGCGAGGCTGGTGATAGTGGGAGAGTATTTATTGAGGTACACTGTTATAAGTACAATGTGTTCTGCTCTGTTATGATGTGTTACCCTGAAATTATTATTATTTTTTTCACCAACTGTCATGTGCACCACATCTGAAATTGTGTTTAATAATATTATGTGGTGCAAATTGCATTTGAAACTTTTTGGACTGACTCATTTGTCTTGCTATGGCAAATTTCTTTTCCAGCATTGCTAAACACACACACACACATACAATTAATTATATTTTCATGCTGTTTGCATAATTTGACAAAATTACAGCTTGATTGGAAATGACACAGATGAAATCACAGGTGATATTTACCTCATTGCATTACCTTTCAAAAATTTTGGGCCAGTAAGATTTTTTAATGGTTTCTTGTTTCTTCTGCTCACCGAGGCTGCATTTATTTGATCAAAAATACAGTAAAAACAGTAATATTATGAAATATTATTCCCATTTAAAATAACTGTTTACTATTTGAATATATATTAAAATGTAATTTATTTCTGTGATGGTAAAGCTGAATTTTCAGCATCATTACTCCAGTCTTCAGTGTCACATGATCCTTCAGAAATCATTCTAATATGCTGATTTACTGCTCATGAAACATTTCAGATTATATCAATGTTGTATATCAAAACAGTTGTGCTGCTTCATATTTTTGTGGAAACCGTGATGCATTTTTTTTTTTCATGATTGTTTGATAAACAGAAAGTTCTTAACCTTTTGAACAGTAGGGTTTATCTTCATCTCTTGCTCTTCTCCTTGGTAACCAAGTACACTACCTTGCTGATTGTGGTGAAAATAACATCACAACCTAGTGTCTATTATAAAGATAAATATAAAGTCATAATTTGTGTATTTTGAGATTGAAAGTCTGGGTCTGGGATGAGAGTGAAACAATAAAATAACATAAAAGGTATTTTAAAAGTAATTTAAATAAATGACAGATTGTGATCTCATAACAAAACTGTTGCAATATCTTAACTTTAATAAATAAACAAAGTGTGTTGCAGAACTCTAGTTTGTTAGTGTTCCTTTAAAGCGGAGGTCGGCAACCCGCGGCTCTAGAGCCGCATGCGGCTCTTTAGCGCTCCCCTAGTGGCTCCCTGGAGCTTTTTCAAAAATGTATTAAAATGGAAAAAATATATATTTTTTGTTTTCATATGGTTTATGTAGGAGGACAAACATGACACAAACATTCTTAACGTTTTTCAATGCTGTAAAAATGTGTATAATACATATTAAATTTCAACATTTCTGTCAACGAAGATTTGCGTCATAGCCATCGACGTCACTTTCCCGCCGAAAGCGCGCTCCCTCAGCTGGACTGATTGGCAAAAGAACCTGCTGCGTGACTGGATTTAAAAGAGGAAACTGCGAAAACGCGAGTAAAAACAAACGAATTACACTAAAGGTTGGACTCGAAAGTGTTTCTTACAACTTGTCAAATAAACCTAATCCATGGATATTGACATGTAGCCAGGAGTCGTGTTTCCTGACATTTATATGTGCCTGATTTGACGCCGAGGAAATACATAAAGCAAATCTGCCTGTGAATATTTTATATAACTACAATATAGGTAACTTAGGCTTAAATCCGCGTAATTACTTAACGTTATATCAATGTTATATATATCGTCATATTGTCCATCCCTAAAACATATAGTTTTATAGTATAGTTTTTGTCAGTGTTTATTTTAAAACGCACAATTATGCAGAATATAAGATGGAAAATATTTAATAGATGATTTGTCAACATAATATATAACAATACAATATATATGGAATGATTTTACCTCAAAATCCAACAATTTGACACAAAAAGATAACTGCAAATCCATGTTTCTCTGCTGGAGTCCAGCTGTTTCTGTGGATTGCACCGATCCATTTGCTTCTTTTTTCTGTAGCTTTCAGCAGTTTTTAAATATATACCTCGGGAATACCTCATTATGTATTTGTAGCCTAGTTAGTCATTTTGATAGTAGGCTAATATAGCTAATATACACTTACAGCCTGTGTTGCCTTCATATAAGGCTTATATAAGGCTTTTAATTTTTTGCGGCTCCAGACAGATTTGTTTTTTGTTTTTTTGGTCCAATATGGCTCTTTGAACATTTTGGGTTGCCGACCCCTGCTTTAAAGGGATAGTTCACCCAGAAATGAAAATTCTGTCATCACTTTCTCACCCTCAAGTTGTTCCAAACTTGTATAAATAATTTTGTTCTGTTGAACACAAAGGAAGATATTTTGAAGAATGTGGGAAACTGAACAGTTGTGGGGCACCATTGACTTCCATAGTATTTTTTTTTTTTCCTACTATGGAAGTCAATGGTGTCTCAAAGTGGCCTGGTTACAAACTTTCTTTGACATATCTTCCTTTGTGTTTCAGCAAAACAAAGACATTCATACAGGTTTGGAACAACGTGAGGGTGAGTAAATAATGACACAATTTTCATTTTTGTGTGAACTATACTTTTAACAGAGGTTCCTCACATTGCAGTTCCTCTTCACTCAAGAAGCAGAAAGCAGAACTTTTTTTTTTAAAGAAAAACAACATGCATGAGCAAGAATGTGTTTATTATTTTGTTATTAGTTGATTTGAATGTAATGCAGAAAATCACAATTATGCATGACTTAATATATTCTACTATACTACTTTTGCAATATGCTGTATGTTTATGCATCAGGAATCAACTGTTTTTATCTTTTTCTTGACTCATTATTAGATTGAATAGCCAAAAGTGAAACACAAAAAAAAAATATATATATGGATTGCCATGCAACTGACATATTCATGCATATGCTTCCTGAATGACATGCTCAACTGCTCACTTGCATTTTTTGAAAACAGCTAACTTTCTAACCAGTTTGTTCTCTCTCTCTCTCTGTCTGTGTGTGTTTTATCTCTGCAGAAATGTGGTACTGGGTGTTCCTGTGGTGTCTGTTCTCGTCTCTGTTCGTTCACAGTGCCGTGGGTCTGCTGATGTGTGTGACACTGCAGCGTCATAAGAGAGGACGGCTCATCACACTGGTGCTCATCAGCGTGGGCTTCCTGGCCTCTCTCACAGGAGGGGTCATCACCAGTCAGTACTCGCACACTTCTGCTTTTCTTATCGGCCTTTGTGGACAAAATCAGCACATTAAATGTGCATGTTCTCAAACACAATATGAAATCAAAATTAATAAACGTCCATGGTCATTTTGTGCATGATTCATTAATGCACAATTTTGCTGTTATAATCAAGTCACTGTGAGACTGAGAAATGTTTATGACCCAACTAGATTTTTACATTTTCTCATGCAAAATTCACCGCCATGATGCTAGTGGGTTCTGGGAGGTTGCTGGGGTTTTGCTATGCAGTTGCTAAGGTATTCTGTGTGGTTTTTAGAGTATCTGTGACTGAAAAAATGCATTAGAATGGACTATATTTTAAGGACATTGTCTAGTTGGGCAGGGTGTCAGTGAACTAGCTTTTAGCTGTTCTCCAGTCGGGCACAAATGGAGTTTGATTCAAAAATAACCCTATGCCGAAGTGCCTGTTCCCAGAGGTCTGCTTTAATATTAATATGAATATAACCAAGAGAGACAGAAACAATTAGGGCCCTATAATACACCCGGCGCAATGCGACGCAAGGCGCAGCGCAAGTGTGTTTGCTAGTTTGCATCCGGCGCCGTTCGCGTTTTCCTGTTCAGCGCCACGTCCTTAAATTAGTAAATGCATTTGCGCCAGTTAGTGCGCCCATGGGCGTGCTGGTCTAAAAAAGAGGTGTGTTCAGGCGCATTGCCGGCGCATTGCTATTTTAAGGAGCTGAAAATAGACTGCGCCATAGACCAACTCAAACCTAGTCTAAAGTCAATGGGGCAATATTTTTTTGTTAGAGCGCGTTGGTAGAAACTGCACCTCTGGGCGCGTCCACAGTGCGTGTTGACTTTGTTTATTACACACAGGGATGCGCATCATACAAACATGCCAAATATTAAAAACAAAAGGATTACAGTGTAAAAGAATATTATTGTGTAGGCTACATAAATATAAAAATGTAATGATGAATAGTCATTGCGTGTATTAGAATTAGGCTACCTATTTTCAATTCAGCCTATTACTACTTATAATGATGAACGAAACTGGCTAATTAATTGAACAATCGTGCCAATACACACACATATATATTAACTGACTCATCGCGTGTACGCCATGTAAATAGCAATCCGCCATGGCACGAGCGCATCTCGCTCTTAAAGGGAATGGGAGATAACACTTTGATTGGTTTATTGAACGTTACGCCCATTACTCATTAAGAGAATAGGGACAACCCATTTCAAAAATGCGCCCCGGCGCACGGACCGTTTATCCGTTGTTAAAATAGCAAAAGTGGATTATAAAATAGGGCCCCTAGTCTGTTAATGTGTGTGTGTGAGAGAGAGAGAGAGAGAGTAAATGATGACAATTTTTTGGGGTGAATTAACTCTTTAATGTTTACAGCATGTATATGAATGTTAATGTATATCTCTGTGTGTGACAGATCCATTCACAGTGATATACTGTACATTAAAGGGGACATGAACTGAGAAATCAAATTTTCCTTGAGCTTTTGACATGTAAGATGTCATCATACTATAAGAATATCCTGTAAGTTTCAGAACTGAAAACTTCCTTGTTAGTCCAAAAACAGCTTTTATTATAAAGATCGCCTCAGTAAAAGAAAATAAACGGCTACTTCATCATTGCAACGTTAGCCCCGCCTACTGGCGTGTTAGTCAGATGACGAGGAGAGAAGAGGATCAGGATACAGGACTAAAAATAGCATTACCTTTCAAATGATCCTAATGCTAGGAATATGGTTATTTATTTTCAACAATGTGAATGTCTCAGTTGAGCATTATTTATTTGTATTCGGTATTTCACTGTGGATTCTTTGGTAAATCAGTCGCAATTTTGGCGCAGGCTTTGCAAACAGACTTTTTTACAATATGGACTCGACAGTAATGCAACAACATGTAAGTAATTGTGTTAATTCTAATGCCTGATCTGATATTAATGATTCATGTACAG
This sequence comes from Megalobrama amblycephala, assembly GCF_018812025.1. Classification (NCBI taxonomy): domain Eukaryota; kingdom Metazoa; phylum Chordata; class Actinopteri; order Cypriniformes; family Xenocyprididae; genus Megalobrama; species Megalobrama amblycephala. The sequence goes on along the minus strand of NC_063052.1, from coordinate 37,489,997 downwards.
TCAGATATTCTTTGTCTGTGTGTCAGTAAATCAAACCACTGACTAAACGGTCAACTTCACGTTGTTTCTCTTGGTAGGATAAAAAAATAATCTGTTATTACATAAACTGTGATTAAATTATTTATAGAAAGCGATCAAAGAACACTGGAGCTGTCAATCAAACAGCGCGAGTGTTCTGGACTCTCGACAAAAGTCCTGTTATATTCAACAAATCTCTTATTTACATTGTGTTTGCACTGTTAGTTAAGATGAAAGCATTCATTAGTGTGCAGAAATTGAGTTGCAGTGACGAGATCACTGCATTCGTGCACTCAACAACATGTCTGATCGGCTACAATGTTCATCACTGCAACCTTTCTTGCCACGATCTAAATATGATGCCATAGATCTAAATGTAAATGCTATAATCAACACTTTTCACAATTAGTTAACCTTGAGAGCTGTAATAGTTAAAACATGCTAAAAGTTGTCGAGAGAGTTCCACACGTAATACTATTTCATATGCAAAGATGTCAGCCAATCACAGCAATGGACGTTTACACTGAAGTCTCACAGCAGAAACAGAGCATTCAAATAAGAGGGCTATAATAAAGGTAGGAAAAATGCTTTTATTTATAAATTATGACAATACTTCATGTAAAAATCATTAGAGTTGTTCCGATTCCGATACTAGCATCGGAAATACCACCGATACCAGAAAAAATTCTAGCATCGGTATCGGCGAGTATTTAAACTCATGTACCGATCCGATACCATTTTCTTAAACAATATCTAGTTGTGCCCGCTATCTTTGCTTAACGCAGCAAATCGGAACTCAATACTTCTTCGCGGCTCAGAATGCAAACACAGGAAGTTGTGCTGTGTTGCCATACGCAACCACTGTTTAGAGCAGCAAAGAAGTGAAAAACAAGGTTATTTATTAGAAATAAAACTAAATAAGATGCTAAACGAATTAATTTAAAGTGAGTCTGAAGCCTACCTTTCTCATTTGGCACTGTTTCCATTTTCGAGACGAATGCTAAACTATTAGGCTATTTATTATGTAACGTTAGCCTAAACTTTGTACTTCACTCGCATTAACATCCTTCACATAACAGCACAGTCAGGCGGTGGTCACGGGACGGCAGATTGTATTACAGAATTGAATTGAGCAGTGTAAAGTTTTATATGTTTGGTTGACTGTATTTTTATTTTAATATTTAACAGCTGCGATATCAAGTAAGCAATGCAAGAATTTGTGTGCGCGCGCATGAGGTGCCGGCGCGACCACTGGAGCGTTTTTTTCCTAAACTGTACTCCGTAATTTATGGTTTCTGGTCGTAATTTAAAAGCCAGACATAATTCATACATTTACAAAAGACATTTAAATAACGAAGACAAGCAGAATGTCTGTTTCCTTTCCTAGATCGTTGGAGTGCGCCACAATGAGCCACTTTCGTTTTGTTAATCTGTAGACCTAATTATGGTGAAATATTTAGCGTAGCCTATAGGCCTAAATATTCCCTTTTATTGTATACGTGTTATGTTAGCCTATAGTTTTATTCTGTTTTCTCCGTTCACCGAACCACTGCATGTGCGTGATGTGGCGTTGTGTGAACCTATGTTCTACATATCCTGTAATTTTCGCTTGTTTCAAAACGTACAACAAGCTGCATATTAGCCTACTTGACTTTAATTTTCACTTAAATATAGGCCTAATACTTGACGGTTGGTGACATATCATCGGAAAAACTAATGCCAGGGCGTTGCCATTGTGACTTACCTAACCTATGATGACTTGACAACTGAGCGCTCAGCTCGGTCATTTCACTCTCGTTGGATGCGTCGGCGTCACATTTGCATAGGCTGTACTATTTGAATTCGTGATTGGTTGACTGCCAAATCAAAATATTAAATAGAACGAAAAAATAACATTATTAACCGGTTAATGGCCATTTCAAATGAGCGTTTCTGTTCAAAACGATTAAATTTGATTCAGTTTCCGTTTCTGGTTACGGTCCGGTCAAAATTTTGTTCGTTTCCGGTTTCGTTCCTTGAACCGGTTCAGAGCCCTGCACCCAGGTATCGGATCAGTACTTGGTATCGGCCAATACCCTAAGCTCAGGTATCGGAATCGGTATCGGGAGTGGAAAAGGGGTATCGGAACATCTCTAAAAATCATACTAACATTGTAAGTGCACCCCAGGAAACATTATAAAACAATGCAGTTCATGACTCCTTTAATATTCATATACATACTGTATACATTAAAGTGTTAATTCACCCAAAAATGAAAAAAAACTTGTCATCATTTACTCACTCTCATATTGTTCCAAACACAAATGAAGATATTTTGAATGAAATCTGAGAGATTTCGGTCCCTCCATTGACAGTCTACACAACTACCACTTGTCTTGTCATTTGTCCTGTGTCAGGCGCGGCAGTGGCGGGTGTGTACCGTGTGGCAGGAAAGAACATGGCTCCTCTTGAAGCTCTGGTGTTCGGGGTGGGCCAGACTGCTTTTACTGTCATCATTTCATTCTCACGGATCTTGGCCACTCTTTGAATGGATGGCAAACATCAATAACTGACATACCCAACAGCCAATCAGCCGGCAGAAGGGCCACGGTCGAGGTGAGTGGGGTTAAACCACAGAGATCTGGCCTGTGGTGCAAAGAAATGAGCTTTAGGAGTCACTAATGGCCAATGGACCACTATATGAAGCCCTCTAGAACAGCACCTTTTGGAGAACTGAACATTTCAAGAAGCAAAAACAGCATTATAGGCCAATGACTGAAACTCAATCAACGTGCCAACTGCCTCGATGGAGGATTGAGATGAATCCTGGGATGTCTGTTCATCTTTGCTGAACATTTGTTTTGTTTTTGCACACGGATCGCTTCAGCTTTATGTAAACCGAGTGGTGTTGGAGCCGTAGCTGGACCATAAAGCCAAGATGGATGCATCAAAAGCATCCTCTGATAGTTTGTCTCTCTGTCAATGTATCCTCAATCAGTGTGGGAAAACACCACTAAACATTTTCTAATTCTGCTCAGCTGAACGGCCTGAAACATTCCTGTTTGTGTGATTATGGATCTTCACTCTGGTCCAGCAGTATTACCACATCCATTTTTCTTCTCCGTAAGAAATGGCTTCCACTTTGCACTTTCTGCATTTTGAAAACTGTCTGTAGAAGGTTATGCAATATGGCGGTTTAGGTGTGATGTGGTCTCTTGTAACCTATATACTGTAAATGTATCCATAATGGAAAAATGCCTTATTTATATAATATGGAAACACATTGGAACGTCAGTGTAAATTTGAACTCTGGTATTAGAGCTGCACGATTAATCGTTAAAAGATCGCGATCTCGATTCAAACGGCCACACGATCTCATTCTTAAATGACAATGATTCGTCTGTGTCTATTAAACCTTTGACAAAAGCACAGCGGAACATTCAAATCTGCGTTTGTGCTGCCGCTGGTCTAGAGAGAGCAGTTTTCATGTATAAGTATGAAACAGCTTCACAAACACTCTTTTCAACCATGCAGTATTGTTATTTCTGTGTTACAAGTATTCATATTATCACAGAAGTATTGGGATAAAGGTCTGGAGCCCCGCACATAACATGCAGGAAAAAAAGTAAATTGTGCGCACAATTTACTAATTCATTCCCTCATGCACATGATTTATAAATCAAAGAAACGACTTAGTAAAGCGTGCGCACAATTTAGTAAATAGAGGGAACAAATTAGTAAATCGTGCGCACAATTGATAAATCGAGGGAACGACTTAAAGCACGCGCACGATTTAGCCTGCTTTTTTTCCCTGCATGTCATGTGCAGGGTTCCGTATAAAAGTTTATGGTTCGGATATAAACACTGATGTCTATGGAAGCGATCACAATAGAGCAAATCACCTTTTGAAAGTAACTTAAAGGTGCCGTAGAACGTAATTTGTAATATGTAAAGATGTAATATAAGTCTAAGGTGTCTTCTGAATGTGTCTGTGAAGTTTCAGCTCAAAATTCCCCATAGTTTTTTTTTTATTCATTTTTTTAACTGCCTATTTTGGAGCATCATTAAATATGCGCCGATTCAGGCTGCGGCCCCTTTAAATTCTCGGCTCCCCGCCCCCGGAGCTCGCACTTGCCTTTAACAGCATAAACAAAGTTCACACAGCTAATATAATCCTCAAAATGGATCTTTACAAAGTGTTCGTCATGCAGCATTTGGATGTTTACATTTGATTCTGAATCAGTTTGATTGTGCTCCGTGGCTAAAGCTAACATTACACACTGTTGGAGAGATTTATAAAGAATGAAGTTGTGTTTATGAATTATACAGACTGCAAGTGTTTAAAAAATGAAAATAGCGATGGCTCTTGTCTCCGTGAATATAGTAAGAAATGATGGTAACTTTAACCACATTTAAGAGAACATTAGCAACATGCTAACGAAACATTTATCACTAAAAATATCATGATATCATGGATCATGTCAGTTATTATCGCTCCATCTGCCATTTTTTGCTATTGTTCTTGTTTGCTTACCTAGTCTGATGATTCGGCTGTGCACATTCAGACGTCCTGCCCTTGTCTAATGCCTTGAACATGAGCTGGCATATGCAAATATTGGGGGCGTACATATTAATGATCCCGACTGTTACGTAACAGTTGGTGTTATGTTGAGATTCGCCTGTTTTTCGGAGGTCTTTTAAACAAATTTGATTTATATAAGAAGGAGGAAACAATGGTGTTTGAGACTCACTGTATGTCATTTCCATGTACTGAACTCTTGTTATTTAACTATGCCAAGGTAAATTCAATTCTTAATTCTAGGGCACCTTTAAGGCTTCAAATAATGATTGTATCATTACATCGTTACGCCACCAGATGGCGACAAGTGACTGTTAAAAATGTATTGTCGTTGAATCATTCATTCAAGAGATACGTGTAAAAACGCTGATTAATCCAGTAATCAAAAGCTGTGTTCGAAATCACCCCCTATACCGTCATTCACTATTCCCTACATTACTCCACTTCACTTGAAGGGATGGATGAAAACGAGTGTGTGAATTCAAATATGAGTGCGCCAGAATAGCTGCTGCTTTGCATAATTTGTGCTTGCTGTGTAATAATCACTTGAAAATTGGCAAACTGGCAGCTCCAGTAGTCATGAAGAGGTTTATCTTGAACTCTGTCATGGAGACTAGCATGTATAAACTTTAATTAAACAATTTAATAATCAAAAAGCTGTATGATATTACGCTGTAGCCACATTGGACCAGTGGTTTGGAAAATGGATGAATGGATGATTCAGCTGCGGGTGCCATCTTCTGGTGAGACACAGGAATTAATTTGGCACAACCCTCACAGTGCATTATGGGTATTCTCTAGCTGTTGAGCGTACATCGGTTGTACACTCGTTATCGTGGTGCATTGTGGGATTGAATGAGTGCACTCGATAATGTCTGCTATGGTTTCGGACACCACTACAAAATGGCCTTTTCCCCTCAAATAGTGCCCTATTTAAGGGTATAGGGGTGATTTCAGACACAGCCAAACAAGTGAAGTATTTATGAGTGAGTCATTAAATCATTCATTCATACGTTTTTTTTTTTTTTTTTTTTTTTTTTTAATAATTCATTCAGATTAATTAAACATGATAAATTGACTGCAGTAATTAACATTTTGTCAGATCCTCTAGTAAATTACATGTTGTTTTGCTTAGTTGTCTGTTCAGAATCTTGGGAGAATCGTGATCTCTGTTTGATTCTCAATTTATCCAGAATCGTGCAGCTCTATCTGGTATTTATGGAAACTTGTTTCCGCCACTAGATAAAAAATAAAAAAGGTAATTGTGACTTTTTATCTCACAATTCTGACTTTTTTTCTCTCAATTGCGCTATTTCTCGCTTTTTTCTTAGAACTGTGTGATAGAAACTCGGTATTGCAAGTTATAAAGTCTGAATTGCGTGATAGAAACTCAGAATTGCAAGTTATAAATTCAGAATGGCAAGTTATAAAGTCAGAATTGCGAGAGATAAAGTCAGAATTGCATGATATTAACTCGGAATTGCAAGTTATAAAGTCAGAATGGCAAAAAATAAACTCAGAATTGCGAGATAAACTCACAATTCTGAGAAAAAAAAATCTGAATATTGAGATAAAAAGCCACAATTATCCTTTAAATTGTATTCACTGGAATTGGATTAAACCCATAGGTATTTAATCAAATGTCAGTTTTAAAGCAAAGAAGACAAGTATTCAAAAAGTCACTATGGTCTATAACTTTTTGTTCTGTTATGATGTAATCCATCACCTGTGATTATATCATGGATTCCATGCCCTGTCCACATCCAAATCTGAGCCTGTCCTCGTACAAATGTCATTTCATAGTAATCAATGTCTTTATGTATAACCCATTTTATCCAGCATTACTGTGGCAATACTCTCCCTGCTCGAATATGGGGACTTAAACCTCAGGCCTTAAAAGACAAGACAGACACCTTCATCCTGGACACGTTCTACACAGTTTGAGAAGCTGGCGTATGACTGTGCGAGTAAATCGAGAGGTGATTTTCTCCTTTGCATTGGCATCACAGGTTTAATCTGAATATTGTGATCTTTAGGACACTCGGACTAACGTAATGTACTTGAAAGCTTTTGCAAGGAAGTGCACACTGATGCCATAATGAAAACGGTCACTCGTGGGTCTTTGCCAACAGACGTGTGAAATTGCACTGTTAATAATTTGCCTTCCATAAGTTTCCTGATGGACTTCACCAAAACAGTATAAACTAGAGTTGTGTAAGGAACAGGAGTGAGCGTCATGGTGTTAAAATGTTAAACGGAGAGCGTTTTGCGGCCGGTGTGGAATGTGCCGATAGCGGTGTGTTTTACGATACCTCACTGCTGCCACTGGCTTTATTATTGATGAAACATCATTTTTTGTTTCCCTGTGTGTTTCCTTTTTATGAACGCCATGAATTTTGATGTCTTAATGCTAATAATGAACCTTATAGTTGAAGACTATTCCTTTTGTTTTGAATGTAAATGTTTGCAAATAAGTGCATTTTTCTTTTATTTGGTAGCACATTCTATGAAGCTTTAAATGTCAACAAAGCGAGTTTATTATGCTTTAATTTTATAACCACCTACAACAAACAGTATAATGAGTATAATACATTAAAAACAGAATTTAATGTATTATATGAAATGTTATGCTGTTTTTGAAACTGTAACCATGAATAGGAAAGTATTATAATACATTAATTGAAGGTACAATTATTTGTGACTTATTACAGTATGCATATTATGAAAAACTTAATGCATTAAAATACCTTTAAAATGCATTATATAAAGTCCTATACAGGCTTCATAGATGATGTTAATCATTTTTCAAACAAGAACAAACTCAACTGCAAATTATTTAATTATTTTGAAGTATTATTTACATTTTTCATAGCATATGTGAGCCATTTCTAAAACTCAAAACAGGTGTTTCGTCTTTCAGTTCATTTTTTGTTTAGTTTTTTTTATTAACAGTTCATTCCACGTTGTGTCAAAGCGAACTGTCACTTTAAAACACTGTATTGTATGAAACAAACAGGATCATGAGAAATGATTTCTTTTGCTCTATTTTTCTGTTGTCATTGACAATGTTTATTTAAACCAAAGTATTTCTTATCTCTTCAGCTTTAGGACTTTTTTAAATTGAATATGATTTTTTTTTAACACAACTGTTTGTGACTTTTTATATTATGCGTTTTTGCATGTCAGATTTCTCAGCACTAATTCATGAAGCTGATTTAAGTCTGAACTACTCCTGAAAAGGCTAATTTCCCTTTTGTTGTTACTATGAAAGGCTTTCAGATAAGGTATTGATGAGGGTGGTGGATGTAATGGATTTTTATTTATTTCCAATCTTATGCAACTAAGAGTTGACTTTCAGTACCAGAGCAGCACTGCAGAGGGCGACAGTGTACTGTGAATGAGTGTGAAACAAGGGAACAACGATTGTAGCTCAGATCTGCAGAATTATGCAGGTCTGTTGTGTTGATTCATAATTTATGAGGGATTCTGCGAATCGGAAAAGAGTCACTTTTCTCACCCCTATTGGCAGATATTTGTTCTAAGCAACTTTTTCATATATTATGTCAATTTCTTTCATGAGTTAAGTTTAGATTTTACTGGAAAACAGGACAGCAAGTGTTATGTATAGTGTGCATAGTATGAAAATGTTCTGTATGCACAGAATACCATAAGATAACCACAAAATAACTATATTTTGTAAAGACAGGACTTAATTAAACTTGAGGTCATGTGACTACATTTGAAAACGATTACATACTGCATAATATTTCACATGAAACTTTAAAAAAAGCACTGTATACAGTGTGTACCACATAGTAGGCACTAGACAGTATGCTAGTTTTCCATTCTGAACACAGCCATATAATTTTTCACATTGTTTTAGCGACATATTTTTCATTTGCGTATATCAGTTAAATCCATTTTAATAGCGTTTTCCTTAAAATCTATTTGTTCAAGTTCAAATCCAAGTTGCACCTCGAATGCAAACACAAGTTTGTAGAGAATGACAAAATATTAAATTAAAGGGCGGGAAAGAAAGATAACTGGCTAAAGTCGTGGCATATTTGAAGGGTTTTTGAAACACAAGCTTTAGGTGTCTGTGTTTATGAGTGAAGCTGTAGTAGAAGTGTGTTATCCGTGTTTCTGTCTGCTTGTATGTAGGTGTGTTTGAGTGTATTGAAACCGATTTGTGATGGAGTATTCCCTTTGCAAGAAGGCTTGATTGATTCTGATGTTTTGATAAAGTTTGACTGAGCAGAATTGTGCTGAAATACTTTTATAGCTGCCTTTAAGATTATGGGAACAATAAATCTGCATGTCTCTCTTATCTCTCTTTTTTTTTTTTTTTTTTTTTTTTTTTAGATAGGAAAAAAAAGCTTTGCTTTTTGTTGTTTTGCACAGTTTTGAGGGTTGTAATGCCAGGTAGCAGCTGGACTGGGGTGAGTGTCCTCATGACCCAATCAAATTCAGAGCTGCTGATTGGTCAGTTGCTATCCATAAGTCACATGTGTGTGAAAAAAGTCTTATTTTGAATTGAAGATGTGCCATGAACGGACGGTAAGATTTCAGGCCTTGAGATGGAGAATGTTGTAACACAGAGAGGGAGATGATACGGACACATCCGTTACAGACATTCAACGCGGTTTCTTCTTTGAAAGCCAGTCGTGTGTCTGTACCTCAGTGACTGCATGACAAAATGCAACTCCTCTCAAACTTTAATGTGTCCGAATGGATTTCTGACAATCCTTCTTAAGCGCCGCTCTGCAGGAAGTGGCGTGTGTAGATAGTGTATATGTTCTTTTTTTAATTTTGTATGAGCAAACAGCTGTGCTTTCCAGCACCTCTATTTATGTACAAATGCTCTTCTGTAAAACACTGCGGTCAGTTGAAATAAATTTGTTTTGCAGTAAAAGTCACCTTGTGGTCATCATTAACAGAAATTACAACTGTTTGTCAGTAATAATGGTGTATGCAGAAATTTTAGTTAATCAGTTCATAAATATTAAATCAATAAGCCATATATGTAACTTTGCAAAACTATATATATATATATATATATATATATATATATATATATATATATATATATATATATATATATATATACAGTACAGTTCAAAAGTTTGGAACCACTAAGATTTTTAATGTTTTTAAAAGAAGTTTCGTCTGCTCACCAAGGCTACATTTATTTAATTAAAAATACAGTAAAAAACAGTAATATTGTGAAATATTATTACAATTTAAAATAACTGTGTACTATTTAAATATATTTGACAAAGTAATTTATTCCTGTGATGCAAAGCTGAATTTTCAGCATCGTTACTCCAGTCTTCAGTGTCACATGATCCTTCAGAAATCATTCTAATATGCTGATTTGCTGCTCAATAAACATTTATGATTATTTTCAATGTTGAAAACAGTTGTGTACTTTTTTTTTTCAGGATTCCTTGATGAATAGAAAGTTCAAAAGAACAGCATTTATCTGAAATACAAAGCTTCTGTAGCATTATACACTACCGTTCAAAAGTTTGGGGTCAGTAAGAATTTTTATTTTTATTTTTTTGAAAAGAAATTAAAGAAATGAATACTTTTATTCAGCAAGGATGCATTAAATCAATCAAAAGTGGCAGTAAAGACATTTATAATGTTACAAAAGATTAGATTTCAGATAAACACTGTTCTTTTGAACTTTCTATTCATCAAATAATCCTGAAAAAAAATATTGTACACAAATATTTTGTACAATTGTACACTTTTCTTGAGCAGCAGATCAGCATATTAGAATGATTTCTGAAGGATCATGTGACACTGAAGACTGGAGTAATGATGCTGAAAATTCAGCTTTGATCACAGGAATAAATTACTTTGTGAAATATATTCAAATAGAAAACAGTTATTTTAAATTGTAATAATATTTCACAATATTACTGTTTTTTACTGTATTTTTAATGAAATAAATGTAGCCTTGGTGAGCAGACAAAACTTATTTTAAAAACATTAAAAATCTTAGTGGTTCCAAACTTTTGGACTGTACTGTATATATATATATATATATATATATATATATATATATATATATATATATATATATATATATATATGCACACACACAACTACATTTTCAGCATCATTACTTCAGTCTTCATTGTCACATGATCTTTCAGAAATCATTCTAATATTTATATATAACATGTAGAAATGTTTGTTTTATTATTAAATAATTAAAAATGGACAGAAGAAAAATCCAGTTGGCATAAATAAAAGCATTTTGGTCTGTTTTGCCTGATTGTCATCAAATCATGACTCAGTCTCTGGACATAGTCTGGTTTTATTATAGTCTTGGCTGACATTTTATCTTTTTGGCTCCTTTTTGCTGAATTGAGGGTGAATAGTACAATGTCAATTGAATAACCACTCAGAAATCACAATAGAGGTCAGACTGACTCGTTTACTTTTTATAAGTCATTGGTTTCAATGCAACAGCATTGCTGCATGGGTCATTTAGTCTATACAGAGGCCTTTCATCTCCCTCAGTCATCTTTCTACAGTGAACCCACCACGAGCACACTAGCGTGGACGTGCAGAACCAGCGCACCCTTGCCACCTGAGGAACCGCCCTCCTGGAGATATTCAGAGGGCGCCAAGGTACTATTTTCAGAGCTACTGTTTTAATCGGAGCACTAAATTTGGTAGAAATCCTTTAAAACAGTCATGAAGCCGGATGCACAACGGCTGCCAGAGTATATAGGACGTGGGGTTGTGCCACACGGCCCGACTCTGGCTCTGTTCCAAAACCAGCAAGCTCTCTTGCTGTCCAAATAAGCAGCTATAAGGCAGCATCTGGAATGGTCTGCATTTACATTTAGGCATTTTAAAAGATTGTATAAGTTTATTTTATCCAAAGTGACTTTGCAATATTGGATTCAATAAGCTAATGATTCAATATTAGGCTAAAGTAAAATAGTATATATTTTTTTTTTAATTAGGTTTTAGATTTAGAACATATTTATCAAAACCTTTTGATATTGAATGAATATTACTATATTTATTAACACCTCATAATTTTCCATTTTCTATGGATGTTTTCACTGTGATTGGAAAGCATTTTGAGATTTGTCTTGTCTGCTATAAGTCAGGGGTGATTCTAGGATTCCAATATTAGGGGGGCTCAGCCCCCAATGAGAGACTTAAAAATTAATTGAGTATATTGTTTGTATACTAAAGTAGGCATGAACAATACAGTAGATTATACACTATCAAGTCAATTGCAGAATAGGCCTATTGATTTAATTTCTAATCATTTTAAATAACCAGCTAATATTCATTAATATTCTTTAAAGACAAACCTTTTATTACTGTAAATTTCTAGAATGGCCATATGTGGGTAAAAATTTTTTTTTTTTTTTTACTCTACATTTGTGCATTAAAATAACTTTAAATAAGATCTACATTTCTCATTTTCATTCATGGAGATAACATGGAAAATGTGCCATGCTTTGGTGGAAGATTTCTGTAACCTAGTGGAAAACAAACACTTTTAACATGCCATTGATATGAAATGACCATTATAACCAGTAGATGGCAGCAGAAGACCAGTCATTAGCTAATTTGCCATTTCTACTCCCTTTATAGTTCTTTTCATGTATTTTGCTTTTGGATTTATTATACAATGAATATGATCACGAATTAGTGCACGGATTACTGAGATATTTGCAAATTTTAAGGGGGTTTGTATGGAAATTTAGGGGAGCTAAAGCCCTCCTATATGGGCCTAGTGATGCCCCTGCTATAAAGGATACTTAAATCAACTTTCTTCCCCACCCTGATGCTCAGTTTGAACTTTAGCAGATCGTCTTGACCATGTCTACAAGGCTAAATGCGTTAAGTTGCTGGCATCATTTGATTGGCTGGTTAGATATTTGCATTAACGAGATGTTGAACAAGTGTATAAAGTGGCCCGTGAGTGTATGTATGTATGTATGTATGCATATATATACACACACTATATTGCCAAAAGTATTGGGACACCCCTCCAAATCATTGAATTCAGGTGTATCACTTCCATGGCCACAGGTGAATAAAATTAGGCACCTAGGCGTGCAGACTGCATCTTCAAACATTTGTGACCAGTCACGGAAAGTAGGGACACAAGTCGGTTCTGGGGCATTTTGAGTTATTCACAGATTCTGAAAGTGTAGTCTCCAAGCTTTCCAACGATGTGTAACACATGGAAATCTGATAATATTTGGAGAAGTTGTGGCCATTTGAAGGTAGGCACTCAAAAAAGCTCTAAGGGCAGAAAAACACCTCTAAAGTTTCTGCAGTTCTCATCTGTTCTCACCTGCTGGGAGTGACAACAGGGCTCATTTACATCTCATTTAGATAAGCTATACCCCCTGTAAAGCTCCCCTCTGTAAAGCTGCATGGACCGCATACTATTAATAATAAAGGATAATGTGCATTGTAAATGTTAGTAATTTATCTTTTTTGACTTTTATAAAAATGATTTAGAGGCTGAAAATGATTTAGAGATAACATGTTGCAAGACATTCCTTTAAAATCTGGCCATCATTTTTAATGTTATTATTTTAATGTTTATGTAAAGAAAAAGTACATATTGATGCTAATTTTATTTGTTATTTGCTGGTTTTCTACATAAAACTTGGTGAATTGATTTCATTGTGTAGCATTAGGACTTTTTGAACAGGATTCTGTGATAACCGTGATCATTTTGGTCACTATAATCATGAAATGAAATTTTCTCACCTGAGAAGACAAAAGAATCACATAATAATGACCTGAAATGACTTGCATAATAATGAGGCCTTTCAGTCAGGTAGGCTGTGAAAAAACCAGCAATACTGTGAAATATTATTACAATTTCAAATAATGGTATTATATACTTTAAAATATAGCCTAATGTATTTCTGTGATGCAAAGTGTCTGAACAATTATGTTACCTCTGTGGCATTTCATATAGGCTTTTAGCTTAAAAGCATGCACATTTGGAGAAATACTGATGGATTCTCATATGTTTATGTCAATTTTCTATACAGAGGAGTAATATTTATTCAATATTTATTGTCATCACTATGAGTGCTGGATTCTGTGTTTTCAATTCATACTTGCAGCCGGAGGGCACTCTGTGCACATTTAGTCCACAAATTCATCCAAAGAACAGGAACCAGGAACTAACGGCATGTCTTCTAGAGGTCGCTAACCATGGCTTTAACATACAGATCAACACTTTTCAAGACAATAAATACACGATTGAGACAATGAATGCATGTATTGACTGAATTTGTGTCTGAATAGCGCTCCCTCCGTGGGCGTGGGCGCATTAGCGGGTAATGAGCTGAATCACGGACTTCTGACATGGCTCTCTTTTCATACAGATTACATAAACACAGAATGTTTGTTTTCTATTTGACTTACACGATTTAAAACCTGACATTTCAACGTGTCTTTAGACATAAGTGTATTTTTTTTGTGATTAGTATTCACTAAGTTACAGTTAATTTTCTGAGAGCTATCAGATTGGACTTCGTTCAGATGGAGACGAGAGATCACGCATCATGTTAGTTTTCTTTATTTTACAAAAAGCACAACTTTTTGTTTTTACTCTGAGTGTACAAAAATAAAAGAAGACATTCTATAGTTTCAATTGATATATTACTTATGTCTCTATGACAAAAAATGACGGAGTATTTTAAGTCTGTTTTGCTGCAACGTGCACAATAAGTAGCCACGCTTCCCTCGGAGGGCGGTTACAATAACAAAAGAAACAAAAGCCGGCTATCCAGTATGGAAATACTCACAGACAATGACACGCCCCTACTGCGTGCTAGAATCTCCCCGAAAAACAAGCCGATTTCAACCTCAAAATGTACGCTTTTAAATATACCAAAACTGCTATCTCAAACATGGAGAGGCTTCTTCGTGATCTCAACTAACAGATTCTGCAAAAAAATGAAAATCACCAATTTTGAAAAAAAAAAAAAAAACGCTTCTTTCTCATTTTGCTCGATAGTTGTGCTGCCGACTTGTGTCCCTGGTTTCCGTGATGGGTCACATTTGTGAAAGAATGGGTCGCTCTCAGGAGCTCAGTGAATTCAAGCGTGGTACCATGATAGGTTGCCACCTGTTCAGTGAGTCCATTCGTGAAATTTCCTCACTACTAAATATTCCACGGTCAACTGTTAGTGATATCAAAACAAAGTGGAAGCAATTGGGAACAACAGCAACTAACCACGTAAAATCACTAGGCCACGTAAAATCACAGAGCGGGGTCAGCGCATGCTGAGGCGCACAGTGTGCAGAAGTCGCCAACTTTCTGCAGAGTCAATAGCTACAGACCTCCAAACTTCATGTGGCCTTCAGATTAGCTCAAGAACAGTGCATAGAGAGCTTCATGGAATGGGTTTCCATGGCCGAGCAGCTGCATCCAAGCCTTACATCACCAAGTGCAATGCAAAGTGTCGGATGCAGTGGTGTAAAGCACGCCAGTGAGCAGTGGAGACGTGTTCTCTGGAGCGACAAATCACACTTCTCTGTCTGGCAATCCGATGGACAAGTCTGGGTTTGGCAGTTGCCAGGAGAATGGTACTTGCCTGACTACATTGTGCCAAGTGTAAAGTTTGGTGGAGGGGGATTATGGTGTGGGGTTGTTTTTCAGGGTTTGGGCTTGGCCCCTTAGTTCCAGTGAAAGGAACTCTTAATGCTTCAGCATACCAAGACATTTTGGACAATTTCATGCTCCCAACATTGTGGGAACAGTTTGGGGATGGCCCCTTCCTGTTCCAACATGACTGCGCACCAGTGCACAAAGCAAGGTCCATAAAGACATGGATGAGCGAGTTTGGTGTGGAGAAACTTGACTGGCCTGCACAGAGTCCTGACCTCAACCCTATAGAACATCTTTGGGATGAATTAGACCGGAGACTGCGAGCCAGGCATTCTTGCCAACATCACTGCCTGACCTCAAAAAAGCACTTCTAGAAGAATGGTCAGAAATTCCCATAAACAAACTCCTAAACCTTGTGGAAAGCCTTCCCAAATGAGTTGAGGCTGTTATAGCTGCAAAGGGTGGGCCAACTCCGTATTAAACCCCACGGATTAAGAATGGGATGTCATTAAAGTTCATGTGCATGTAAAGGCAGGCATCCCAAAACTTTTAGCAATATAGTGTGTGTGTGAGTGTGTGTATATTTTATATATATATATATATATATATATATATATATATATATATATATATATATATATATATATATATAAAATTTCTTGCTTTTGCTGATTTTTGTTTTTCTGTTGTAATGTGTTTGTGTTATTAATAATTAGACTTATATTTTTAGACTAAAATTTAGGACTTAAATTTTCATATATGTTAGTCTGCAATGTTCTGTTAAAGTTGACAGTAAACAGAACATAGCATAATTATGCTGCAAACATTTTGAAATAGCTGTGTGATGTCACATATGCCATAAAATATGGCCTACAGCATTTAGTCAGCTCACAATGTTCTGGAACAGAGCCACTGATCATTAATGCCAACTGATGGCTCTGAACAATCATAACCATTCCCAGACATTTTCCAAAAAAATGAATATCCACTAGAAACGGCCCAGGGCAAAGTATCCTGTGTTGATGCCTCTACCCTGTTTGGATGCTTAGACCTTCGTGGCCCTTTTTAAGTGAGCACAATGCTCATTACTTTACAGCACCGCTGCGGAAGTTCAACAAGATGGTACAATAGAGTCACAGCAGAGGAATTTAATCAGCTAGTCTGGGAGTCAAAGTTCCCTGCTGATTATCGCTCGGTTTTGTTATTGTGTTATTTTGTTATTTTATTCCAGGATATTGTGTGCATTGTGCTGTCCAGCTCTGCTGTGCTCCAGTCGGCCCCCGTGTAAAGAGTCTTTCAACACTTCTAGTGAAGTATGGAGGGTGTCGGCTGTACGGTAGTAAGTGTTTCTGCTGTATGCAACATGCCTGGATACTGATACAGGAAGTGTTTCATAAGAGCCATGCATGTAGCCTAGAATCATGATTTATGCCCAGAGGAATATTTTATTGTTCAGACGTCTCTCTTTAAATGCATGAAAAGGAAGTTGCGATAGTCTTTTTTTCCCCCTATTTTGATGTATATCCAAGTGAAACAGCTTCTCAAACAAGAACAAATGTAGGACGGGGTTTGATTTTGTCCATAGGGAATTGATTGGATGGTTGTGTTTTGCTATTGGTGGACCTCATGTGAGTGACAGTTTGCCCCGCCCTCGCGCCAGTAAAAGGGAGGTGAAGTTATTTTGATTTAAGATTGCGAGGCACATTAATTAAATAACTAAATGTGCATTAATTCCATAAGAAAAAAAAAAATGTTGGTTTTGATTTCATGGTGACTTTAATTCATTCAATTTAAATTGAATTAATAGCAATAGCCACAACAGCAATAACAGCAGCAGCAACCAACAGCAGCAACAGCAGCAATAACAACAGCCGCAACCAACAGCAGCAGCAGCAATAGCAGCAATAACAGCAGCATCAACCAACAGCAGCAGCAGCAATAACAGCAGCAGCAACCAACAGCAGCAGCAATAACAACAGCCGCAACCAACAGCAGCAGCAGCAATATCAGCAGCAACCAACAGCAGCAGCAATATCAGCAGCAGCAGCCAACATCAGCAGCAATAACAGCAGCAGCAACCAACAGCAGCAGCAATAACAGCAGCAATAACAGCAGCAGCAACCAACAGCAGCAATAACAACAGCCGCAACCAACAGCAGCAGCAGCAATATCAGCAGCAACCAACAGCGGCAATAACAACAGTCACAACCAACAGCAGCAGCAATATCAGCAGCAGCAGCAATATCAGCAGCAGCAGCCAACAGCAGCAACAGCAGCAGCAGCAACCAACAGCAGCAACCAACAGCAGCAGCAATATCAGCAGCAACCAACAGCAGCAGTAATAACAGCAGCAGCAGCAGCAGCAATAACAACAGCCACAACCAACAGCAGCAGCAATAACAGCAGCAGCAGCAGCAACCAACAGCAGCAATAACAACAGCCACAACCAACAGCAGCAGCAACAACAGCAGCAGCAACCAACAGCAGCAATAACAGCAGCAGCAACCAACAGCAGCAATAACAGCAGCAGCAACCAACAGCAGCAGCAGCAATAACAGCAGCAATAACAGCAGCAGCAACCAACAGCAGCAATAACAACAGCCGCAACCAACAGCAGCAGCAATAACAACAGCCGCAACCAACAGCAGCAGCAACAACAGCCGCAACCAACAGCAGCAGCAACCAACAGCAGCAATAACAGCAGCAATAACAGCAGCAGCAACCAACAGCAGCAGCAGCAATAACAGCAGCCGCAACCATCAGCAGCAGCAGCAATAACAGCAGCAGCAATAACAACAGCATCAGCAATAACAGCAGCCGCAACCAACACCAGCAGCAATAACAGCAGCAGCAACCAACAGCAGCAACAGCAGCAATAACAACAGCTGCAACCAACAGCAGCAGCAGCAATAACAGCAGCAGCAACCAACAGCAGCAGTAACAGCAGCAGCAACCAACAGCAGCAATAACAACAGCTGCAACCAACAGCAGCAGTAGCAACCAACAGCAGCAGCAGCAACCAACAGCAGCAACCAGCAGCAGCAATAACAGCAGCAGCAACCAACAGCAGCAATAACAGCAGCAGCAATATCAGCAGCAACAGCCAACAGCAGCAGCAATAACAGCAGCAGCAACCAACAGCAGCAACAGCAGCAATAACAACAGCCGCAACCAACAGCAGCAGCAGCAATATCAGCAGCAACCAACAGCAGCAATAACAACAGCCACAACCAACAGCAGCAGCAATATCAGCAGCAGCAGCAATATCAGCAGCAGCAGCCAACAGCAGCAATAACAGCAGCAGCAACCAACAGCAGCAACCAACAGCAGCAACAGCAGCAATAACAACAGCCGCAACCAACAGCAGCAGCAGCAGCAATATCAGCAGTAACAGCAGCAGCAATATCAGCAGCAGCAGCCAACAGCAGCAATAACAGCAGCAGCAACCAACAGCAGCAACCAACAGCAGCAACAGCAGCAATAACAACAGCCGCAACCAACAGCAGCAGCAGCAGCAATATCAGCAGTAACAGCAGCAGCAACCAACAGCAGCAATAACAACAGCTGCAACCAACAGCAGCAGCAGCAACCAACAGCAGCAACCAGCAGCAGCAATAACAGCAGCAGCAACCAGCAGCAGCAGCAATATCAGCAGCAGCAGCAGCAATAACAGCAGCAGCAACCAACAGCAGCAGCAATAACAGCAGCAGCAACCAACAGCAGCAACAGCAGCAATAACAACAGCCGCAACCAACAGCAGCAGCAGCAATATCAGCAGCAACCAACAGCAGCAATAACAACAGCCACAACCAACAGCAGCAGCAATATCAGCAGCAGCAGCAGCAATATCAGCAGCAGCAGCCAACAGCAGCAACAGCAGCAATAACAACAGCCGCAACCAACAGCAGCAGCAATATCAGCAGCAACCAACAGCAGCAGTAATAACAGCAGCAGCAGCAGCAATAACAACAGCCACAACCAACAGCAGCAGCAATAACAGCAGCAGCAGCAACCAACAGCAGCAATAACAACAGCCGCAACCAACAGCAGCAGCAATAACAACAGCCGCAACCAACAGCAGCAGCAACAACAGCAGCAGCAACCAACAGCAGCAATAACAGCAGCAGCAACCAACAGCAGCAGCAGCAGCAATAACAGCAGCAGCAACCAACAGCAGCAGCAGCAATAACAGCAGCCGCAACCATCAGCAGCAGCAGCAGCAATAACAGCAGCAGCAATAACAACAGCATCAGCAATAACAGCAGCCGCAACCAACAGCAGCAGCAATAACAGCAGCAGCAACCAACAGCAGCAACAGCAGCAATAACAACAGCTGCAACCAACAGCAGCAGCAGCAATATCAGCAGCAACCAGCAGCAGCAACCAACAGCAGCAGCAGCAATATCAGC